>NC_142772.1:49945698-50008198 GCF_988280905.1 Pimephales promelas
ATGGATGGATGGATGGATGGATGGATGGATGGATGGATGAATGGATGGAAGAAGGAAGGATGGATGGAGGATGGAGGATGGATGGATGGAGGATGGATGGAGGACGGATGGATGGAAGATGGATGGAGGAAGCATGGAGGAAGCATGTATGGATGGATGGATAGATGAATGGATGGATGGATGGATGAATGGATGAAAGAAGGAAGGATGGATGGAGGATGGATGGATGGAAGAAGGATGGATGGAAGAAGGATGGATGGATGGATGGAGGATGGATGGAGGATGGATGGATAGATAGATATTTAAGTTTATTCTAAATGATTACAGATCATTGTGGGTGGGGCTATAACCTGTCACTCACATGAGATCAGCCAATAGCAAACTCCAACCATCCAATCAATCCCCCACAGACACAATCAAGCCCCGCCCACATTCTCGCATCTCGTCTGAGAAAGGTTTCACTCGGATCTCTGTAGTCAATGCAGCGAAAGCCAATATTCTAATCGCTCAACATGACAGTTCCCGTTAAAACAATGTGTGTATGGTTCGTCCAAAGATGATCATGAACACCTCTGAAGAAAAAAACTTTTATTTTAAAGAGGTAATCAAATGCAAAATGTACTTTTATATGGTGTTACTTAATATGCGTTCCTTTACTCGCTTTGGCAAAAAAGCAATCTTCGTAGACCCGATGCGGACACACTTGCAGCGCTTGGACTGTGAACACAACAGCAGATCTAGCAGAAGCTGCTGTGAGTCTGGCTCATAGTCACCTGTGATGGGGTTGTAGACCTTGGGCTCGATGGTGCCCATGGGCGGCGGCAGGAGTGTGTTGGTGAAGCTGCGCAGCGGGTGTGTGGGCCGAACACATGCGGTCGGGATGGTTCTGCTGGGGATCTCCTCGGGCCCCGACGGCTCCGACTGCGCCGTGGGAATCAGCGTCTGCTGTTGCTGAGGAGCCATTGGAGGAGCGCCCTCTGCTGCCATCGCTGAGAAACACACACACATCGGCAGACATCATCAGCTCTACTTTCCAGTCCAAATATATCACAGTTCTTAAATCAAGATGCATTCACTAAAGTATTAAAATGCCGTACAATATTATCTGTTTTAAGGCAAAATGATCTGCCAATGGGGTCAGAAAAATAATCTTGTTTCTGTTTGGATTTACATAATTTTTCTGTCCTGATTGACAGATCATTTTGCCTTCAGCTCATTTTCATTTATTTCCCAGAAATCAAGACATAATATATTATGGCATTTTACTCATCTAAATAGTGAACGCATCTTTATTTAAGAATATTTAGATATTCGATTGATAGGCATAAACAGCAGCCAATCACAGATGAAGACAACCTAGTGATCAGAGTTCCTCAAAGAAAGTACATTATATTCTGGGGTTTAAAAGATTACAGACAGAGACACGAGACAGAGCGAGATGGCGAGACACAGCGAGACACAGCGAGACAAAGTGAGACACAGCGAGACAGAGCGAGACGCAGCGAGACACAGGGAGACACAGGGAGACAGAGCGAGACGCAGCGAGACACAGTGAGACAGAGCGAGACACAGTGAGACACAGTGAGACAGAGCGAGAAAGAGCGAGACAAAGTGAGACACAGCAAGACAGAGCGAGACGCAGCGAGACACAGTGAGACAGAGCGAGACACAGTGAGACAGAGCGAGACACTCTGAGACACAGCAAGACAGAGCGAGACACAGCAAGACAGAGCGAGACGCAGCGAGACACAGTGAGACAGAGCGAGACACAGTGAGACAGAGCGAGACACAGCGAGACACAGTGAGTCAGAGCGAGACAGAGAGTGAGTCAGAGCGAGACACAGCGAGACAGTGAGAAAGAGCAAGACAGAGCGAGTCAGAGCGAAACACAGTGAGAAAGAGCGAGACAGAGAGTGAGTCAGAGCGAGACACAGCGAGACAGTGAGAAAGAGCAAGACAGAGCGAGTCAGAGCGAAACACAGTGAGAAAGAGCGAGACAGAGAGTGAGTCAGAGCGAGACACAGCGAGACAGTGAGAAAGAGCAAGACACAGTGAGACAGAGCGAGACACAGTGAGACAGAGCGAGACAGAGCAAGACACAGTGAGACAGAGCAAGACACAGTGAGACAGAGCGAGACAGAGCGAGACACAGTGAGTCAGAGCGAGACAGAGAGTGAGTCAGAGCGAGACACAGCGAGACAAAGCAAGACAGTGAGAAAGAGCGAGACAGAGCGAGTCAGAGCGAAACACAGTGAGACAGAGCGAGACAGAGCGAGTTTTGTTGGCTATTGCTGCAGATTCACCCTTGCGACTCGTGACTGGGTTTTTGATCCAGGGTCAGATGTGTGTTAATCTCTTTGCTAATCTGTAAAACAGTGTTTCTGAAGCACAGATTTTTGTTAATGTGTTTGCTAATGTTGCTAACAAAGTTTGTGACACGCAGAAGTCTCACCGGCGGCGTAACCGCGGTCCACGGTGAGCGTGGAGAACGGCATCGGCCTCAGGGTGAACTTCGGGTGAGCGCTGAATCCACAGGTGGGAGACGGCAGGATTCCCGGATACTGACTGCTCTCCAGCGTGGGGACCGGGATAGCACTGACCACCGCTGGAACACACACACACACACACACCATGAGAAAACAAGACACGATTCACATGGATAAGCGGAAGCAACAAATATTATTAATTTTATATATTATTAAACAAGTAAATGAGGTCAATTTGTAGAGAGAGAGAGAGACTACACGCCTGTGCACATATATATTCACAAACACATCTCTATACACTGAACACTTTCCTGCTGTTACTCTAGATTCAAAACTCATTATAATTATCTTAAATAAATAAAAAAAGAAATAAAAAAGGAACTAAAACAAAATGAACCCTTTCATGCACAGAGCTCACTACAGTGGACAGCTATTCAGCTATTGTGTGTGAAATACTACGTGTAGTATACTACTTGTAATGTGGAAATTGTTAAATCAAAAAGTAATGTTTACGTAATGCACTTTACTTGTAATCGTTATTTTACTTGTTACATCAAAACATTCTGATCACGCAATGCACGTTACTTGAAATAGTTTAAACTTAACTGTGTTTGCAATAATTGAAGCTGTATTATATTTTTGGTTTATATTTTACATGATTTTATTCATTGGTTATTTGAACACACAATATTTCTGTGTTATTAGTGTATTATGTTTTATACAGTATCTTCAGTTTAACACATACTGTACATTCAAGTGGACATCTATAAAAAAGTTAAAATCTTATTTTTCATGTAAGAGCAAAAACACACAAGCAAATCTTGACTGAATTAGTCATAATGCATGCATGAAAGAGTTAATTAGTAATTTGTTAAAATGATGCCTTGAAGGAACCCCTACCAGGTTCTATATATGTTCTATATTTATACAGTATAAGGTTCTTGATAGAGGAGCTCTGTTAACCAAGGCTGGGTTATTCTGGCCGCCGCTGTGATTCACTCATGATCATTAATCATGTTTAAATATTTAAACACCAACAAGAGGAAAAGTGTTTATAATCCAGCCCCCCTAATGCAGACCCCCATTAGTCTGTTTAACTCCTGAATAACACAATCTGAGGACCAGGAGAAGCAGAACCCCAACAGGAGCAGAACCCTTACAGAACCCCTACAGGTGCAGAACCCTCACAGAACCCCTACAGGAGCAGAACCCTTACAGAACCCCTACAGGAGCAGAACCCCTACAAAACCCTTACAGAACCCCTACAGATGCAGAACTCCTACAGGAGCAGAACCCTTACGGAACCCCTACAGGACCAGAACCCCTACAGAACCCCTACAGGACCAGAACCCCTACAGAACCCCTACAGGTGCAGAACCCCTACAGGTGCAGAACCCTTACAGAACCCCTACAGGAGCAGAACCCCTACAGAACCCCTACAGGAGCAGAACCCTTACAGAACCCCCACAGGTGCAGAACCCCTACAGGTGCAGAACCCTTACAGAACCCCTACAGGAGCAGAACCCCTACAGGAGCAGAACCCTTACAGAACCCCCACAGGTGCAGAACCCCTACAGGTGCAGAACCCCTACAGAACCCCTACAGGTGCAGAACCCCTACAGAATCCCTACAGGTACAGAACCCCTACAGATGTAGATCCCTTACAGAACCCCTACAGGTGCAGAACCTCTACAGGTGCAGAACCCTGACAGATGCAGAACTCCTACAGGATCAGAACCCCTACAGGTGCAGAACCCTTACAGAACCCCTACAGGAGCAGAACCCCTACAGGTGCAGAACCCTTACAGAACCCCTACAGGAGCAGAACCCCTACAGGAGCAGAACCCCTACAGGAGCAGAGCCCCTACAGGAGCAGAGCCCCTACAGGACCAGAACCCCTACAGGACCAGAACCCTTACAGAACCCCTACAGGACCAGAACCCCTACAGAACCCCTACAGGTGCAGAACCCCTACAGGTGCAGAACCCTTACAGAACCCCTACAGGAGCAGAAACCCTACAGAACCCCTACAGGAACAGAACCCTTACAGAACCCCCACAGGTGCAGAACCCTTACAGAACCCCCACAGGTGAAGAACCCCTACAGATGCAGAACCCCTACAGGAGCAGAACCCCTACAGGTGCAGAACCCCTACAGAACCCCTACAGGTGCAGAACCCCCACAGAATCCCTACAGGTACAGAACCCCTACAGATGCAGATCCCTTACAGAACCCCTACAGGTGCAGAACCTCTACAGGTGCAGAACCCTGACAGATGCAGAACTCCTACAGGAACAGAACCCCTACAGGTGCAGAACCCTTACAGAACCCCTACAGGAGCAGAACCCTTACAGAACCCCTACAGGAGCAGAACCCCTACAGGAGCAGAACCCTTACAGAACCCCTACAGGTGCAGAACCCCTACAGAACCCCTACAGGTGCAGAACCCTTACAGAACCCCTACAGGAGCAGAACCCTTACAGAACCCCTACAGGAGCAGAACCCCTACAGGAGCAGAACCCTTACAGAACCCCTACAGGAGCAGAACCCCTACAGGAGCAGAGCCCCTACAGGAGCAGAACCCTTACAGGAGCAGAAGCTCTTCTTGCAAACCCTCAACAAAACAACATCAGCATCCATGAGAGAGGACGAGGAAGCAGATCCACAGGAGCACAGGAACACTGACCTTGAAAACCTCGAAGAGAGAGGGGGGGGGGGGTAGGGGGTAGACGGGACCGACAAATTGCCTGAAGTGTAGAGATCTCTATCTACTAAACTGCCCCAGACGAGCAACTGCTGATTGACTGCAAACTCTCTCTCTCTCTCTCTCTCTCTCTCTCTCTCTGTCTCTCTCTCTGTGTGTGTGTGTGTGTGTGTGTGGTTTTGCCTACATTGTGTGCAGCAAAATGTTTCAGGATAGAAAAGCGTAAAATCGCCTGCATTAAAGGAGAGCCGGAGTTACATCTCCATGAAAAAATACACATGTGAAGGAATCAACTGGAGATCTTCTAAACTATAGCGAATAAACTGTGATAATGTGAGAAATGTTGAAGGAAGGCTTTTGAATACATTTTGGTTTGTTTGTATATATATATATATATATATATATATATATATATCACTATATGAATCTATATGTCACTATATGTTTCCTTTTAGTCTCTATATGTCACTATATTTATCTATATGTCACTATATGTCTCTATATAGTCTCTATATGTCACTATATGTCTCCTTATAGTCTCTATATGTCACTATATGTATCTATATCTCACTATATGTGTCTATATGTCACTATATGCATCTATATGTCACTATTGATTGATTTACTTCATTAATCCCCAGGGGGGAAATTTCTAATCTATATGTATCTATATGTCTCTATATGTCTCTATATGTCACTATATGTCTCTATATGTCTATATATGTCACTATTTTTCTCTATATGTCTCTATATGTCACTATATGTCACTATGTCTCTATATGTCTCCTTATAGTTTCTATATGTCACTATATGTCTCTATATGTCACTATTTGTCTCTATATGTCACTATATGTCACTATGTCTCTATATGTCTCCTTATAGTCTCTATATGTCACTATATGTCTCTATATGTCACTATTTGTCTCTATATGTCACTATGTCTCTATATGTCTCCTTATAGTCTCTATATGTCACTATATGTCTCTATATGTCACTTTATGTCTCTATATGTCTCCTTATAGTCTCTATATGTCACTATATGTCACTATGTCACTATATGTCTCTATATGTCACTGTCTCTATATGTCTCCTTATAGTCTCTATATGTCACTATATGTCTCTATATGTCACTATATGTCGCTATATGTCACTATATGTCTCTATATGTCACTATATGTCTCTATATGTCTCCTTATAGTCTCTATATGTCACTATATGTCACTATATGTCTCTATATGTCACTATATGTCGCTATATGTCACTATATGTCACTATATGTCTCTATATGTCACTATATGTCTCTATATGTCTCTATATGTCACTATATGTCTCTATATGTCTCTATATGTCTCCTTATAGTCTCTATATGTCACTATATGTCACTATGTCTCTATATGTCTCTATATGTCACTATATGTCACTATGTCTCTATATGTCTCCTTATAGTCTCTATATGTCTCTATATGTCACTATATGTCTCTATATGTCACTATATGTCTCTATATGTCTTCTTATAGTCTCTATATGTCACTATATGTCACTATAGTGCAGGATTACAACAGTTGCTTGGAATATGTTCAATTTATGGTGTGCAGTATTCAAAATTCACTATTAAAAAGAGTGCGGTTATGATTGTTAAAACCAAAGAGGACCTTGTTTCTGTTTGAATTCACTTTATTTTTTCTGACCCCATTGGCAGATAATTTAGCTTTTTATAAGCAAAAACTCCCTTCATTTTAATGTATTTCCCCAGAAAACATTTACCGACTTTAGTAAATGCATCTTGGTTTAAGAATTTTTAGATATTTGGACTGGAAAAGCATTTTTGGCAGTATATATAAATTAGAAAACGTCTGTATCTCATCATCACTTGGTTCACATGTTAAATCCCGCTCAGTTTGAAGTCTTTCACTGATGATGACTCTCATATTCCACTTCCTGTCAAAGCTCCACTTCCTCCCAGGTTTTTCCTTGGAGAATGAGCCGCTCCTCTTTCCTGTTTCTCCCAGAGGACGGAGATGAAGCGTGTTTGAGGATCGAGATGAAAGCACAGTGCGGAGACTCCCAGCAGGAGGTCAGAGAGGAGGCGCTCCCGGGACGGGATCAAACGCGTGTCCCGGTAAGAGGAACGCATCGGGGCGTCACATGAGGAATCAGAGCCGCGCGTTTCACCCCAAACTCATATACACACACTGCAAACACGCTTTTCCCACTCAGCGTTTGTGTTTTATTTCAAGTCCAAATATCTAAAAACTCTCAAATCAAGATGCATTTACTAGATGAGAAAAATCTATTGCTTTCTAGGGAAATAAATCAATATTGTTTTGTTGCTTTAAAAAACAAAATTATATGCCAAGGGGTGATGGAAAAGACAAAAACACTCACTAAAGCATCGCTTTTCTTGAAAATAAATAGCATAATTCTATGAGAACAGTGAAGTCCACAACACAACTATAAGGAAAACGCCACAGAGGAACGATTTTTTTCCAGGTGATGTTGTGTATTATAATCATGCGCTGTCGCTTTAAATGCTCAAGCAAGACAGATTCTGATTGGCTGTCAATGTTTTTATCATTCATCAGCTGGAAGAAATCAGTCTGGATGCTAATATAGTTATAGACGTTTTTACAGTTTTCGTTATCATTATTGTTTTTATTACCATTATCACTATTGTTATATTTATAGTTATCTTTTATTGATATTGTTATAGTTATCGCTGTCTTTATTGTTCATCGCTATAGTTATCGTTACTGTTATCATTATATTATTTGTTTGATGACCGTTTGATGATTATTTGCAACCGAACACACACTCCGACCCATGATGCTCTGTGACGGTCAATGTTCGCTTTGGTCAGGGTTTATAGCAGAGGGGGCGGAGCTTTAGATTCTAGAGAGCATTTGATTGGACAGAAGATGTGATGAGAGGCTGAAGTCGCGGTGATGTCATTCGTAGGTTTTGAATGCTTATATCTCCTAAATGTGAATTTTGTCATTGTTTTGTAACACAGCAGCTTATTCATAACTTTAAGCTAGCATGTTCAGGGGTGTGTGAGAGCGTCAGCGTGTCTCACGTGTGTTGCTGGGCTGCGAGTCCATGGGAATCATCATCTTGGTCCGCGTGGGCCTGCGAGCGGCGAGCGATCTCTCCAGTGTGGAGATGCTGGAGGCTTCATCACCGTCGGCACCTGGACACGAGAGCACGGTTAGAGTAACACACACACACACACACTCCTCCGGAGAGTACATGTTCTCACCTGAGTGGCTGCTCTTGCTGCCCATCTGGCTCTCTGATTGGCTGTGGCTGACCGGCGCCATCTCCTGGCTCTGGATTGGAGAGTCTCGACCCGAGGGGGCGGAGCTTGAGGGCTTCTCTATGTTCTTCAGCTCCATCTCCTCATGGTGGATCCAGAGGTCAGGAGGTCGCAGGTCCTTCTGGCTGCCCTTACGCTTCCCGGCGCTGTGTGTCGCACGTTTCCTACGGAGGAACGAAGCGTCATCCTCGTGTTACGCAGCACGCTTAAGCTTTCGCAATTAGTTAAAAAAAGAAACGTTTTTCTTCAAAAAATACAAATATAAGATTTGAAGTAGTACACTAAGGGGCAGTTTAAACAACTAAAAACATAAAACGTTTTATGAGTTTTGGCGGTTCACATGCGTATTACGTGTTCAGTCTATAGTGTTTCATCGCCATCTACTGGCCTGGCGACCTCACGTTGTGTCAATCACTTTTACACACTGCCTCCGAATACTTGTGTCCGTCTTCAGGTTCGAATTTCTGCATTTTTAGAGAGAGAGAGAGAGAGAGAAACTCACTTCCTCTGCTGAGCGGACGAGCGGCGGGTGCAGATCAGGGCAACGATCACCACGACGACCACAGTAATGGCTCCCACGGAAACCACGATGATGACGAGCAGGTTGCTGTTCTTCTGTGGTGTCACACTGCCGTGCGGCGGCCGCATCTGGCCAATGGGAGGCTCTGAAATCACATCAACACAGTCTGGTGACTCTCTTACATATACAGTATATACATCAGGCGCTTCATATGTACAACGTTGAAGTTTCATAAAAAAAACATAATTTTGAACGAAAACGTCACGTCTTCACACAGATGGGATTCAGAGCGATGATCGAAACACAGACGTCCATCATCATCATCATCATCAAAGCTTCAGTCTTGTCCTCTTCATGGGTTCGCCATTTCATTCAGTAACATCAGGCAGTTTTGATTAATTAGCATATATGCTGTTTAATGTTTGATGATCGCATTATAATTAACATGTGTTTCAACAATGCTTCTATTGCTTGTTTCTGCTTCTTCTTCACCCGTGTTTTGATTCTCCTGTGTAACAGTGCCTACTAACATATAACAGTGGACAATGCCAGGGGAAAGGGTTAAAACACAAGTATTTTTCACATTAAAGGGGTAATAAGTCTCTGATGTCCCCAGTGTGTGTGTGTGTGTGTGTGTGTGTAGTTTCAGCTCAAATATCCCACAGATATTGTTATATATCATGTTAAAATTGTCACTTTTTGAGAGTGAGCAAAAACACACTATTTTGTGTGTGTCCCTTTAAATGCAAATGAGCTGCTGCTCCCGGCACAGGGGGAGGAGCTTCAAGAGCTGTGTGTGTGCACACACTCACACACACACTAAAAATCTCAAAAACGTTTATCCTTTTATGTTCAAGGTGGAGTCAGATAAAGATGGAGCGACTCTAGAAGTGGCGACATGTAGAACAGGACATTTCTGAACAGTTAGTGGATGAGTTTATGAGTCTGATGTGGAGTTAACTATCTTACAGTCGTTGATTAGCATATTAGTCAGGATAATCTATTAATCGTGTTCCGGGGGCGGGGTTTATGCAAATGTTATGGTTGGTGATGTCACTAGCCGTGAGGAAGCTCGTGTAGTTCTACCAGACGTTTGTTGTAGTCCTTAAAAAGCGATTTCTAAAAGTGAGTCTCTCTCTTTGCTGTGGTGTGTGTGTGTGTGTGTGTGTGTGTGTGCAGATGTTGACTCCCTGTCACTCGTGAGTTTTTCAGGAACACAGAGTCAATGTTGAGTTCATGTTGCAGGAAAAGAGCAATAGGATGAGCGAGTCCTCTGACGCTTCACACACTAACCGACAGGCATCTACTGCTTTAGCATTACAAAGCCAACGACTTTCTGTCAGATGCTGTGGTGTGTGTGTGTGTGTGTGTGTGTGTGATGCATGTGTTCCTACCGTTCAGACTGCTCATGTCAATCGGGTTATTGTCCGAGGGCCAGTAAGAGCTGTCTCCATGACGACCTGAGACCAGAGAGAGAAGCACTGAGATCAGGGCGAGACACACGCACACACACACACACACACACATGTTTTCACGCACGGGGAGAGGCATATGTTCATGATATGTCCTTCAATATTTTGCTGCTCCAGTAAATGCATCTTGATCAGGAATGTTTAAACCTATGATTAATGTCTATATTTTCAGGCCCAGCACACGAGCGAAGGCGTCAGCAAGTGTGTGTGTGTGTGTGTGTCTCAGAGTAATCACAGAGAACGAGGCTCTGAGGGGCGTTCGAGTCGATGATGTGCAGTAAGTGGAGCAGGACTCGCGGGTCGAGGAAACCTGTCAGACATCAATCTCACACTGACTGTACGACCCGCAGGACACACACACACACTCTCATTAAAGATGAAATGATGGCATCACACACACACACACTCTCTCTCTTCATCACTGTTATCTGTTCCTTTCAAACACTCAAAGCACTCCTAACAAACCCTGTGTCTAATCAGGCCTTTCAGGAGAGAGAATTACCAGCAGATTCAGGCGAGGGACTCTCTCTCTCACACACACACACACACACACACACTCTCACGGCTGTCTGAAGGACATTTGTACAGGGGAATTTGTTTAAAGAGAACGAGAGATAAAGATCAGAGCGGGAGATTTGTGAGAAAGCAATTATTTGAGGTCTTTGTAACTTGTGAAACACACACACACACACACACACACACACACACACACACACACACACACACACACACACACACACACGCACTCACACACACACATTCTCACACACACACATTCTCACACACACACTGCTCATCATGAGATTAAAATAGAAACATGATTTGGCCAATTTTTGAGTATTTTCTCTTAGCGAGCACCAGTGACCTCTCTCTCACACACACACACACACACAAGCAGCAGTGTTCAGTGAGGCTTGATTGACAGCTGTCCGTCATCACTGTAATGCCCATGATTCATAATCCGCTCACCTTGATCGTTGGCCATCTTATCCGGATGCTCAACTAGAGGAAAACAGAACGACACATCATTTACTGTTCATAATCATAACCGAGTTTATCAATTAGCCTCTCTAGGTTAGGGTCAAAGGTGATGAGGATTAATGATGCGTTCACCGACCCCGAGAACACATCAACAGATCATAATTAATGTCAAACGATGAAGCTCTCGCTATAAACTGAACACGGTTATTAATCCATAACGGATATCTAAAATCTCCATAATGGACACAGATATGAGCGTTTTTAAATATATTATTCAAGCGAGTAACAATAATACAATAATATTGTCGTATTATTTACAGTTTGAAGGAGCTTTTATTTTTTATTTTATTTCCAGTTTCCATTTTATCATTAATATGTGTTTTTGTCATTTTTATTAGTTTCTGTTCTTTTTAAACTTCACTATTTATGTTGGCATTTCATTTTCATTTAAATTTTATTTCATTTAGCAAAAAAAAACAAAAAAAAAAAACAAAGAACAACAACAACCCCAATATTGTGTAAAATAAGTTTCTAATTAATAATAAAAAATATACATCTCAAGTGTAATTATTCAATTCTATGATGTATATTTGCACTAATTTTAGTACATTTTTAAAGTTATTTAAGTTTCTAGCTTTTCATATTATATTTGTTTTTAAATAGTGTGCAATTATTAAATGCTATTATACATATTTTCATTAATTTCCTTAAATTATTTCAGCTTCTTTTAGTTTTCCCTCCAATATTTCAGTTTTATTTTATTTCAGCATTATTAAAATAACTGTAGCACATTTATTTTCGAGTAAATATTGTGTAAGTGAGTGTGAGTGTGTGTGTGTGCTCTCCTCACCTCGGCCGGTCCGGTACTGCACGGGTTCTGACAGCGGCCCGACTCCTTTGATGAGTATGAGTGTGTGTGTGAGTGTGTGTGTGCTCTCCTCACCTCGGCCGGTCCGGTACTGCACGGGTTCTGACAGCGGCCCGACTCCTTTGCTGTTCTTGGCCTGGATGCGGTAGTAGTACACGGTGTCCAGGTTGAGGTCCAGCACCTGGTGTGTGAGCCGGTCTCCAGCGATGGACTCCATCACCCAGTCGTCGATCGGCATGTGCTTGTCCAGCGTGTAGTAGAGGATATAACCTGGGGTCACACAAGGGTCAAAGGTCAATTAGGATTAGGGGTGGAGTTAGGATTAGGCAATCAGGTACTGACTTCAACGAGGGGGGTAATAATTTGGCAGGGAGTCGAAATTCGGCACAACACCGGCAAAAATGATATAATGTACTATATTTTAGTTTAATAATGTTTTTTGATTCAATATTTAGTATTTTTAGGGGATTTTATGGTACTAAATTATATTTACGCTGTATTTATAATCCATTTATTCTGATAATTTAATGTCCAGCTTAAACTGAGGAGAATCTGGAACGCTTTAGAGCGACAGACTGAAGTTTGATCTCTTCTCAAACACCACACTTGCAGATTATTGCTGAAGAGAACAATTTTACGTTTATTGTTATGAAAAATGTGCAAAAATATATTTTTTATTAAGTCTATATGTTCATAATCCGGTTTTACAGACGGAGATAATGTGAGGCGTAAGTGTGTGTTCGGCGTGTGAGCTGATCTCTCAGTAAACCAGCGTTCAGTGAGATGTTGTTCGGCTGCAGTTCCAAACGCTTCCACTAGAGGAAACTCGTCTCGCATTCATTTCCAATGCGCCATTTCTGACTGTGACTGTTGTTATCAGGACCATTACACCTGATCCAGTCATGCCCATCATGTGTGTGTGTTCACACAGACGATTCCGATGATTTTTCGATTTTTGGTCAAAGTCTTCTTTAATGAAAAACGAGTGTGTGTTTAAAACAAGAACAAATCTCTGCTAATAGAGTCAGAAATGCTCTGAGTTGGAGCTCCTCACCTGTGATTCGCCCGTTGGCCTCCAGCGGCGGCTGCCAGCTAATCAGAATGGCTCGCGGCCGTCCCTCTCGGCCAATCACAGTCAGGTCCTTAGGGGCGGAGCTTGGCGCTGACCAATGGAAACAGAGAGATGTGCTTTCACACGCGTCTGGCACTCAGTAGCTCTGGCTTTATTCCCAGCACTAATTAAACAGTTAATGAACCGCTGATCTCAGATCTGAGTCTGAGTCCTACAGTGATAACAGGAGTGTGTGTGTCACACACTGTGAGTCATTTTATACCTTATTTTGTCAGCTGAAGCCCTTTGAAGACCCCTTATTATTTAAAAAAAAAATAATTTTCCAATGATTGTGTGTGTGTACCTGCTTCATAGGTGGTGGCGTGTGCTGTCATGCTCCACGTGCTGGACTTGCGGCCTTTGGTCACCATTACAGAGAACTCGTACATAGTGTTGGGCTTCAGAGCCGTGACAGTGTGACTGAGAGCCGTCGTATCTGCCGACTGACACACACACACACGCGGTCAAGACCATTCTTTGTAATATCTCACACAACAAAGGTCTGCTCTGATACTTTGATTGTAAATTACGGTACACTGTAAAGAAATATACGGTAAAAACTGCAGCTGTGGTCGCCTGTTAAAAATACTGTCGCAACATTTATCGGTTCACCGTGGCGGTCCGGCATTCACCTTGTATTTCCCGCTGGTGGAGTGGCTGGTCTTCCACTTGACGGAGTAGTAACGCACTTCCGGGGACTTCTGGTTTTTGGGAATGGAGTTGTCGGCCCAACTTACCCGCACCGAGTCTGACGTGAGGGGCACGGCCTGGACACCTACAGGAGGAATCATGGGAGTGGAGGTGTCTGGGACCGGGGTGGGGAATTTATCAAACAGATGGAAGAGATCGTCATCGGACGGGTCTGAGGGGTCTGCGTGTGTGTGTGTGTGTGTGTGTGTGTGTGAGAGAGACAGATCAGGGTTATGCAGTTCATGCCAAAATCATAAGTGACCAGAGATGAAAGCGGACGGAGGAATGAAGGAGGGAGAATGGAGTGACAGAGAGAGACAAAAGAAGAACGTTGAGATCTAGAGAGTGACTTTTAGAAGAGATAAAAAGTGGTAACCTGCGATTCAAGAGATATTTATTCCTGACAAGTCCCTAAAAATGACTTAGATTGGTTTAGAAATGTATTGAACCAGATCATTTAGATGTTACACTATAAAACAAAATGTCATGTTTATTTCTTGTTTCTTTGCATTTAATTGTGAAATTTCGGTGTACCATTTTAAGGTTACCAGTTTTTAGTGCACAGGGTGAATCTCAGCAAACATGAGCGATATTTCAACACAACATTATTTTCATAACTGTAATCAGCCAACTGTGATGTGGAATAATGAATATTTATATTGTAAAGTACATTTATAAATATACATCAATTCATGCTTTATTTAATTCACGCTGACTAAATTTATGATGTTCTTCCTCTGTCTCGTTTTACAGCACTAATATCTAAACATTCTTAAGTCACATTTACTGGAGAAGCGACATAATGAAGATATTAAGTGAAAAATGGGGTAAAATTAAGTGAGTTTGTGCTCAAAACCAGAACAAATATCTGCCAATGGAGTCAGAATAATAATCTTAATTCAAAGTGAAAACAATATTATCTTTCTGACCCCACTGGCAGAGATCTGTTCTGGTTTTAAGCACAAAACTTCATTATTCAAGTCTTAATATCTTCAGTCATTCTTCTTCTCCAGTAAATGTGTCTTGATGTAAGAATATTTAGATATTAGTGCTGGGAAACGAGACAGAAACACTGAGGAAGAACATCATTCTGTACTCAAAAATGAGCTTAATTTTCTTCATGCTAACTATAGTTTATGTTTCTCTTGATCTGGGGTGAAATATGAGTGTTATGGTGAGATTCACCGAGTAAAAGGATAAATCTACATTGTGACCAGAGAGATGACTAACACAAACTCATCTGTATATCACTCATCACTCATCATCAGGTCAGATTTATGGACCTGTCAGAGATGTGATCAGATGAACGACGGACTGAACTACTTTTAGACGCACTGATGGAGTTTCACACCCAGTAACGAGACAGCTTTCCAAACACAGCAACATCTCAATGAGGAGGTTCTCTCAAGGTTCTTCCAGGAACGTTAATAAAACGTTTGTTCATTCCAAAGTATTGAGGTCTTTAATAATATTCTCAAAACATAGGCATAATAACATTATCTATACGTTCATGGAGCGTTTTAGTTCATCGATACTCGTCGAATACTGAACATAAATATAAAGATACTCGTCGAATACTGAACATGAATATAAAGATACTCGTCGAATACTGAACATAAATATAGATTCTCGTCGAATACTGAACATGAATATAAAGATACTCATCGAATACTGAACATGAATATAAAGATACTCGTCGAATACTGAACATGAATATAAAGATACTCGTCGAATACTGAACATAAATATAGATTCTCGTCGAATACTGAACATGAATATAAAGATACTCATCGAATACTGAACATGAATATAAAGATACTCGTCGAATACTGAACATGAATATAAAGATACTCGTCGAATACTGAACATAAATATAAAGATACTCGTCGAATACTGAACATGAATATAAAGATACTCTTCGAATACTGAACATGAATATAAAGATACTAATCAAATACTGAACATAAATATAAAGATACTCGTCAAATACTGAACATGAATATAAAGATACTCATCGAATACTGAACATGAATATAAAGATACTAATCAAATACTGAACATAAATATAAAGATACTCGTCGAATACTGAACATGAATATAAAGATACTCATCGAATACTGAACATAAATATAAAGATACTCGTTGAATAATGAACATAAATATATAGATACTTGTCGAATACTGAACATAAATATAAAGATACTCGTTGAATAATGAACATAAATATATAGATACTTGTCGAATAATGAACATAAATATAAAGATACTCGCTGAATACTGAACATGAATATAAAGATACTAATCAAATACTGAACATAAATATAGATACTCGTCGAATACTGAACATAAATATAAAGATACTCGTCGAATCCTGAACATGAATATAAAGATACTAATCAAATACTGAACATAAATATAAAGATACTTGTCGAATACTGAACATAAATATAAAGATACTTGTCGAATAATGAACATAAATATAAAGATACTCGCTGAATACTGAACATGAATATAAAGATACTAATCAAATACTGAACATAAATATAGATACTCGTCGAATACTGAACATAAACATAAAGATACTCGTCGAATCCTGAACATGAATATAAAGATACTAATCAAATACTGAACATAAATATAAAGATACTTGTCGAATACTGAACATAAATATAAAGATACTAATCAAATACTGAACATAAATACAGATACTCGTCGAATACTGAACATAAATATAAAGATACTCGTTGAATACTGAACATGAATATAAAGATACTCGTTGAATACTGAACATAAATATAAAGATACTCGTCGAATACTGAACATGAATATAAAGATACTCATCGAATACTGAACATGAATATAAAGATACTCGTCGAATACTGAACATAAATATAAAGATACTCGTCGAATACTGAACATAAATATAAAGATACTCGTCGAATACTGAACATGAATATAAAGATACTCGTCGAATACTGAACATGAATATAAAGATACTAATCAAATACTGAACATAAATATAAAGATACTCGTCAAATACTGAACATAAATATAAAGATACTCGTCGAATATTGAACATGAATATAAAGATACTCATCGAATACTGAACATAAATATATAGATACTCGTCGAATAATGAACATAAATATAAAGATACTCGTCAAATAATGAACATAAATATAAAGATACTCGCCGAATACTGAACATGAATATAAAGATACTAATCAAATACTGAACATAAATATAGATACTCGTCGATTACTGAACATAAATATAAAGATACTTGTCGAATACCGAACATAAATATAAAGAAACTCGTTGAATACTGAACATAAATATAAAGATACTCGTTGAATACTGAACATGAATATAAAGATACTCGTCGAATACTGAACATTAATATAAAGATACTCGTCAAATACTGAACATTAATATAAAGATACTCGCCGAATACTGAACATGAATATAAAGATACTCGTCAAATATTGAACATGAATATAAAGATACTCATCGAATACTGAACATAAATATAAAGATACTCGTCGAATATTGAACATGAATATAAAGATACTCGTCAAATACTGAACATTAATATAAAGATACTCGCCGAATACTGAACATGAATATAAAGATACTCGTCAAATATTGAACATGAATATAAAGATACTCATCGAATACTGAACATAAATATAAAGATACTCGTCGAATATTGAACATGAATATAAAGATACTCATCGAATACTGAACATAAATATAAAGATACTCGTTGAATAATGAACATAAATATATAGATACTCGTCGAATAATGAACATAAATATAAAGATACTCGTCAAATAATGAACATAAATATAAAGATACTCGCCGAATACTGAACATGAATATAAAGATACTAATCAAATACTGAACATAAATATAGATACTCGTCGATTACTGAACATAAATATAAAGATACTTGTCGAATACCGAACATAAATATAAAGAAACTCGTTGAATACTGAACATAAATATAAAGATACTCGTTGAATACTGAACATGAATATAAAGATACTCGTCGAATACTGAACATTAATATAAAGATACTCGTCAAATACTGAACATTAATATAAAGATACTCATCAAATACTGAACATAAATATAAAGATACTCGTCAAATTCTGAACATAAATATAAAGATACTCATCAAATACTGAACATAAATATAAAGATACTCGTCAAATACTGAACATAAATATAAAGATACTCATCAAATACTGAACATATATATAAAGATACTCATCAAATACTGAACATAAATGTGAAGATACTCGTCGAATAATGTTATTCTGCTGAAATGTTTGTCCAGTGGTGACTGAAGGTTTTTGATCATATATTTATATACGGGAACAGGACTATAATCACACTGTCTAAAACGACATAAAATGGGAACATTAGTATAATGTTCATGTATATCTCTGAGATGTTTCTCCAGCCATAACTGAAGGGTTGTGATCATATATACAGGAACATGACTATAATCACGCTATAAATTATATGAAACGTAACGCACCGGACATGGATCTGGTGACGGCGCTCTCGTAAAGAGGAACTCCTTCTCCCGCGTTATTGAAGGCCTTCAGAGAGATCACGTAATGAGAGCTGGGCTCTGAAACACACACACACACACAACATGACTTTACACCGGTACACCAGAGACTTCTGCAAAAGCACAAGCATTTAAAATGAGGCCAAACAAAGCAAGACTGATGAAAACAGCGACAGCAACATCAGTGTTTGAGCGTGTCAGTGAGCGAGGCTTTGAGAGACGCTTTCATGACTGTGTGAAATCTGTGAAATCCCTGAACAAAGAAACAGAAGATGCTCTTTTTCCTCTTTCCATTAGTTTCTCCTTTTGCTTCTGGCCAGCCAGACCGGGTTCAATATCGCTGCCATGGCAACCTGTGGATTTCATGTGAAATATTGATAAGGACGTGGCCTTATTTTTGCCCAGAATGAGGAGATGTAAAATGAGATTTTAGCGTTCAGAGGACAAAAGGCGAGTGCAGGCGAGATGCTCTACACTGCACAACATGCTTTCTCACTCCGTGTTTGTGTCTCGTTTCCACTACAAATATACAAATATTCTTAAATCAAGATGCATTTACTAGATGAGTAAAATGCATAATATATTAAGTCTGGTTTTCTGGGGAAATAAATCCAAATTAAGTGAGTTCTTGCTTAAAACATGCAAAAGTATCTGTAAATGGGGTCAGGAAACTAGTCTTGTTTCTGTTTGAATTAAGTGTTTTTTTCTGACCCCAGTGGTGGATAATTTTGGTGGAAAAAAAACTCACTTCATTTTGATTTATTTCCCCAGAAAACAAGACATAATATCTTGAGGCCCTTTACTCATCTAGTAAATGCATCTTGATTTGAGAATTTTTTTGATATTTGGACTGGAAACGAGACACAAACACCAAGTAAAAAAAGTATTTATTTGCATCGACGGCTTGACGAAACGTACAGCTTCACTGAACCTCGTAAACTCTCGGTAATCACAGAAAAATAGAATAAATAAAACATTAACGCATGAGAGCGTGTTTGATCTTGAACTAACTCTCATTAAGAATTCATGATCACTGAACTCGCCGCACCTCCTTATGAATATTCAAATCTGCGCTTTGTCGCTGCGTCGTCTGAGATGCGACCGCAGATGAGTCGCCTTTACATGAAACATTATATTCTCAGTAATCAATAAACAAATGAGATCCCAATTTTAAATAAAATGTTATTTCGTTCACTTCTATAAACAATCACAGCGTTCACACGTGTTCTTCCTCAGTGTTTCTGTCTCGTTTCCCAGCACTAATATCTAAACATCAAGACACATTTACTGGAGAAGAACAATGACTGAAGATATTAAGACTTGAATGAAAAATGTATCATCTGACTGTATTCCACATACATATATGTGTGTGTGTATGTGTTCTCACTCACCGAGGTTCTCGATGGAGTAGTAGCGCTGTTTGCTGTCGACTCTGACGGTCTCCGCGTACGGGCTGCCGACGCCGTAGCCGATGATGTAGCCGCGCACGAGGATGTTGGGGTTCAGCGGGGGTGTCCAGCTCATGATGATGCTGTTGGGCAGCGGACGCACGTGCAGAGAGCTCGGCTGGTTCGGGACCTGCGTCTCTACATCACACACAACAGGGGACACTAACATTAGAGGGATAGAAGGATGGATGGATGGATGATAGATAGATGGATGGATGATAGATGGATGGATACATGAATGCATGGATGATAGATAGACAAATGGATGGATGGATGGATGGATGGATAGATAGATAGATAGATAGATAGATAGATGGATAGATAGATAGACAAATGGATAATAGATGGATGGATGGATGGATGGATGGATAGATAGATAGACAAATGGATAATAGATGGATGGATGGATGGATGGATGGATGGATGATAGATGGATGGATACATGAATGCATGGATGATAGATGGATGACAGATAGACAAATGGATGGATGGATGGATGGATGGATGGATGGATAGATAGATAGATAGATAGATGGATAGATAGATAGATAGATAGATAGATAGACAAATGGATAATAGATGGATGGATGGATGGATAGATGGATGATAGATGGATGGATACATGAATGCATGGATGATAGATGATAGATGGATGACAGATAGACAAATGGATGGATGGATGGATGGATGGATAGATAGATAGATAGATAGATAGATAGATGGATAGATAGATAGACAAATGGATAATAGATGGATGGATGGATGGATGGATGGATGGATGGATGATAGATGATAGATGGATGACAGATAGACAAATGGATGGATGGATGGATGGATGGATGGATGGATGGATAGATAGATAGATAGATGGATAGATAGATAGATAGATAGACAAATGGATAATAGATGGATGGATGGATGGATAGATGGATGATAGATGGATGGATACATGAATGCATGGATGATAGATGATAGATGGATGACAGATAGACAAATGGATGGATGGATGGATGGATGGATGGATGGATGGATGGATGGATGGATGGATGGATGGATGGATGGATGGATGGATGGATGGATGGATAGATAGATAGATAGATAGATAGATGGATAGATAGATAGATAGATAGACAAATGGATAATAGATGGATGGATGGATGGATGGATGATAGATAGATGGATGGATGATAGATGGATGGATACATGAATGCATGGATGATAGATGATAGATGGATGACAGATAGACAAATGGATGGATGGATGGATGGATGGATGGATGGATGGATGGATAGATAGATAGATAGATAGATAGATGGATGGATGATAGATGGATGGGTAGATGAATGGATGGATGGATGGATGGATAGATAGATAGATGAATGGATGATGGATGGATGGATGGACGGACGGATGGATGATAGATAGATAGATAGATGGATGGATGGATGGATGATAGATGGATGGGTAGACGAATGGATGGATGGATGATGGATGGATGGATGGATAGATGGATAGATGGATGGATAGATGGATGGATGGATGGATAGACAGATAGATAGATAGATAGATAGATAGATAGATAGATAGATAGATAGATAGATAGATAGATAGATAGATAGATAAGTCCTCTGATTATCTTCTTCACATTTACGGCTCTGTTTCTATTCTGGTAGTTTCTGCTTTGTAAATCATTTTCTTCAGTGCATATTACTCCCGGTGTGTGTGTGTGTGTGTGTGTGTGTGTGTGTGTTTGAGTGCGTGTGTTCTCCCACATCAAGCCTCGCTCACGTATCTCTCTCTCTCTCCCTCAGGCTGTTATTGGGAACCACAGAGAGTCTCTGATTAATGAGTCTCAAACTGCTCGACCGGGTCCTGATCAAACCTGAACCACACGCTTGATGCGCAGAGATACACGACTCGCTCAAAGCTGACATTCTCACGCGGAACAACGTCTTCAAAGCGCTGCGTTACAACAGACGACTCAGGCACTCTGCTCCAGCTCAAAGATATTGTAAATGTCAAAATCATCTTCATCTATTACATGCCGAATGATGTGCTTTTAACTTTTTATATTTTCTGCCTGTTCATCCGAAACTCAGACGAACTGAAGCCAAACGTGACGGTTCTCTGCTTAAACTGCTTAACTTTACAGTTTCAACATTTTATCTCATAATTATTATTATGTCAAGATTTCGACCTTTTATCTCACAAGTTCACTTTTATCTCATAGTTGTGTGTCATAATTTTGTTATTTTATCTCATAATTGTGTCATAATTTTGTTCTTTTATCTCATAGTGGTGTGTCATATTTTTGATGTTTGATCTCAAAGTGGTGTGTCATATTTTTGATGTTTTATCTCATAGTTGTGTGTCATAATTTTGTTATTTTATCTCATAATTGTGTCATAATTTTGTTCTTTTATCTCATAGTGGTGTGTCATATTTTTGATGTTTGATCTCAAAGTTGCGTCATATTTTTGATGTTTTATCTCATAGTCGTGTCATAATTTTGAAATTTTATCTCATAATTGTGTCATATTTTTGTTAATTTATCTCATAGTTGTGAATGTTAAACGTACCTCATCATTTCACCTTTTGTATCTCATAATTACAATTTAGTTAGTCAATTTTTTGTTTACTTTCTCATAAGTGTAAATAAATCTCATAATTATGACTTAGTATGTCAAAATCTCACAACTTTAACTTTATATCTCATACAGTGATTTTGATAGTGTCACACTTTCAACTTTTTATCTCATAATTATGACAGTGTGTCATAAAGGTTTCAAAGCTTCACGAAGCAGCGTTTCCAAAGCACCCATTGCTACTTACCGGTTTAAGCTGCCATAAATTCTGCTGCATTGTGCGTCTGCATATTCATATTCACCACCCTGGTCGTTCTCTGGCGTCTCAGCCGTGTGCCACTCGCTGCTGGGATCCGTGCCATATCTCAAACTTTCCACTTTTTACTCATATGACTTAGTATGTCAACATTTTGAAAACATATCTCATAATTTTAAACTTTTATCTCATAATTTCAACTTATTATCCCGTAATTATGACAGCATCATAAGTTTGACTTTTTATCTCAAAATTTCAACTTATTATCAAATAATTATGACAGTCTCACACTTTCAACTTTTTATCTCATAATTATGACAGCATGTCATAAAGGTTTCCAGAAGCAGTGTTTGCAAAGCACCCATCGCTACTTACTAGTACTGAACCCCTTAAAAACCATCGCAACACACCGACCTAAACACCTTAAGCTCCGGGTTTAAGCTGCCCTAAATTGTGCTGCATTGTGCGTCTGCATATTCATATTCATATTCACCGTCCAGGTCGTTCTCTGGGGTCTCGGCTGTGTGCCACTCGCTGCTGGGACCCGTGCCATTCACCGTCATCGCTGCCACTTGGAAGCTGTACTGGCTGCCTTTCTCCAAGCCTGTCACACAATAAACAAAGAGCGCGAGTCAGGAAAAGAAATTAAGGTGTGTGTGTATGTGTGTGTGATTATTATTTGCGATTCTAATTAGTAAACAGCAATCAGAGAAGGCGGCGAGGTAAACAAGGTCTCCAAACCTCATCTAAACAGATCAGGATGCATTTCCATCATGTGTAAAGATAAAAAAAACGCAATTATGATAGTAGGGCGCTGTCATCCCTGAACGCCCCGGAGTGTCGGGAATTAGCATAACACACTCCAACGGCACTGTGAAACCAATCCCTTCGGAAATAGCAACTTAGCGAGATATCCATCAAGGGAATAATGGAAATGAATATGATTTTCCAATAAATTCAGAAATCCTATTCAAACAAACACACATCTGCGCTTCCCAAAGTCCCCGAGGACGACAAATGCGGCGTGATGTGATGCATCGTGGGCCGACTTCTTAAACACGCACAGAATGAGGACTGAAAACACCGGCTGTGTTTACATGCACAGCTTCTGCTTCAGCCGCACTGAACTCATGCCGACTGATCAATCTGATCGAACGCTGAACACGTGATCACGGGTGTGATGTGTGTGTCTATACGTCACACGCTTCAAATCGGGATATATTGTTTGACATGCGCTCACTGCACCAATATACAGAGTTCCCCGATGTCTGCGCATAATAACCACTCTCAGCTCTTTATTTGTTTTAAACAGCAGACTTAATATTAGAGTTGAGCCGGATACTCGGCTGAAACGAGTATCCGGTACGGATAAAGCACTTTTGTCGAGTACGAATATTATACGAGTAATACGAGTCAATATCTGTGCTCGGATAAAAAAAAAAAAAAAAAATGTTACTAAAAAAAGTTATGTTGAGATTAAGGCTGAGCGATATATCAATATAAAGAATATATATATTTTTAAATATGATATGTAATTAAACCATATTGCATATCGATATAGGCTATTCAGGTTTGCGCTGTGATCCTTGCTCCAAACAAGCAGCTGAGTGCTGAACCAGAGCTCTCTGCACTGCTCCCCGCGCCCCAGCCACTCATTTTCCACTTTGCGTGCTTGATTAAAGCATGTTATGTTATGAAATAAAGTCTTTCACCTCAGCAAAACGGACTTTCTGTCCTGTCACCCGTTAGTCTTAACGCACACTCAATTGCATGCGCAAATGCGGTGGCGCGCGCTGGATCGCCTCTGTATACAGTAAAGTGCAAAAGAAACTATACAAGCATGCAACACCGTTACGTTGTAAATTACACGAAATAAAAGCAATGCAGTTATGATTTTCATTCTATTCACCAGAGCAGTTTCCATGTTTCATAAACAGTTCTTGTTAGTATTGTGTATTCACTATAGTAACTGTCGTTTCTATATTAACCCCTTAATGCCCCTATTTTTCTTTGTTTTATTTTTTATATTTTTTTAAATGACTGTAATGGCTCATACCAACGTTGTATTAACAAAATAAATAAACCAATTAATAAATCACAATTACAATTCCAAGGGAATAATCTGCAATGAAGATTTTTGTCATAGCTAATCATGCAGCCCTAAGGTGAAGAAACCTGTTTATTATTTATTCATTTGGTTTGGCAAATGTTCAAGTTTCAATAAAACTACTTGTGACATGTCATATTTGGCTTTGACTGAACATTTGCTCTCACTTTGCAGAAAAAATATCGGGATATATTTTGTATATCGAAATTCAGCCTAAATATATCGGGATATGACTTTTGGTCCATATCAGCCGTAGTTGAGATGAAAACTCTTGTTCATTACATTTTACTTTATAATTGCAGCCACTTGTGTTGTATTCATTGTTGCAAAACTTGTCGTTTGTTATCGTGATCAAAACCATTGATCTGAAGCTCAATGCTAATGCTGTCATGTAAATAGTTTTATTTCTTATCAGCAAAAAATATAGCAATTTCAGATCAACCCATATCAATTGCATGCTTAAAATAACATACCGGTTAAAGCCCCGCCCATTTCAAGACTACCCGACCCACTTCCGGGTTTAGGCCCCGCCCAGTCCGAGTACAGATACAGATACAGATAATTCATATGGTTAACAGATACAGATACAGATACAGATAATGCTGTACTCGCTCATCCCTACTTAATATTTATCCATTTATCCAAAGAACGAGCGTAAGAACCGTCATTACACTATTTGTACGTCATTACGTTATAAGGCTATTTCTACATCATTACGATATTTCTACATCATTACGCTATTTCTACATCATTACGCAATTTCTACATCATTACGCTATTTTTACATCATTACGTTATTTCTACATCATTACGCTATTTCTACATCATTACGCAATTTCTACATCATTACGCTATTTTTACATCATTACGTTATTTCTACGTCATTACGCTATTTCTACGTCATTGCGTTATTTCTACATCATTAGACTATTTCTACATCATTACGCTATTTTTACATCATTACGCAATTTCTACATCATTACGCTATTTTTACATCATTACGCAATTTCTACATCATTACGCTATTTTTACATCATTACGTTATTTCTACGTCATTATGCTATTTCTACGTCATTACGTTGTTTCAACATCATTAAGCTATTTCTATGTCATTCCGCTATTTCTACGTCATTACGTTATTTCTACGTCATTAGGCTATTTCTACATCATTACGTTATTTCTACATCATTACGCTATTTCTTTATTATGACGCTATTTCTACATCATTACGCTATTTTTACGTCATTACGTTATTTCTACATCATTACGTTATTTCTACGTTATTACGCACTATTTCTACATTACTACGCTATTTTTACGTCATTACGTTATTTCTACATCATTACGTTATTTCTACATCAGTATGCTATTTCTACGTCATTATGTTATTAGGCTATTTCTATGTCTTTACGATATTTCGACGTCATTACGCTATTTCTACATCATTACGCTATTTCTACATCATTACGCTATTTCTACATCATTACGTTATTTCTACATCATTACGATATTTCTACATCATTACGTTATTTCTACATCAGTATGCTATTTCTACGTCATTATGTTATTAGGCTATTTCTATGTCTTTACGATATTTCGACGTCATTACGCTATTTCTACATCATTACGTTATTTCTACATCATTACGATATTTCTACGTCATTACGCTATTTCTACATCATTACGATATTTCTACATCATTACGATATTTCTACATCATTACGATATTTCTACGTCATTACGCTATTTCTACATCATTACGTTATTTCTACATCATTACGATATTTCTACATCATTACGATATTTCTACGTCATTACGCTATTTCTACATCATTACGTTATTTCTACATCATTACGTTATTTCTACATCATTACGATATTTCTACGTCATTACGCTATTTCTACATCATTACGATATTTCTACATCATTACGATATTTCTACATCATTACGCTATTTCAACGACATTACGTTATTTCTACATCATTACGTTATTTCTACATCATTACACTATTTCTACGTCATTACGTTGTTTCTACGTCATTACGCTATTTCTACGTCATTACGTTATTTCTACATCATTACGTTATTTCTTCGTCATTACGCACTATTTCTACATCATTATGCTATTTCTACGTCATTACGCACTATTTCTACATCATTACGCTATTTCAACGACATTACGTTATTTCTACGTCATTACGTTATTTCTGCATCATTACGCTATTTCTACATCATTACGCTATTTCAACGACATTACGTTATTTCTACGTCATTACGTTATTTCTACATCATTACGCTATTTCTACATCATTACGCTATTTCAACGACATTACGTTATTTCTACGTCATTACGTTATTTCTGCATCATTACGCTATTTCTACATCATTACGCTATTTCAACGACATTACGTTATTTCTACGTCATTACGTTATTTCTACATCATTACGCTATTTTTACGTCATTACGTTATTTCTACATCATTACGCTATTTCAACGACATTACGTTATTTCTACGTCATTACGCTATTTCTACTTTATTACGCTATTTCAACGGCATTACGTTATTTCTACTTCATTACGATATTTCTACATCATTATGTTATTTCTACATCATTACGATATTTCTACGTCATTACGCTATTTCTACATCATTACGATATTTCTACATCATTACGTTATTTCTACGTCATTACGCTATTTCTACATCATTACACTATTTCTACGTCATTACGCTATTTCTACGTCATTACGTTGTTTCTACGTCATTACGCTATTTCTACATCATTACGTTATTTCTACATCATTACGTTATTTTTTCGTCATTACGCACTATTTCTACATCATTATGCTATTTCTACGTCATTACGCACTATTTCTACATCATTACGCTATTTCAACGACATTACGTTATTTCTACGTCATTATGTTATTTCTACATCATTACGCTATTTCTACATCATTACGCTATTTCAACGACATTACGTTATTTCTACGTCATTACGTTATTTCTGCATCATTACGCTATTTCTACATCATTACGCTATTTCAACGACATTACGTTATTTCTACGTCATTACGTTATTTCTACATCATTACGCTATTTTTACGTCATTACGTTATTTCTACATCATTACGCTATTTCAACGACATTACGTTATTTCTACGTCATTACGCTATTTCTACTTTATTACGCTATTTCAACGGCATTACGTTATTTCTACTTCATTACGATATTTCTACATCATTATGTTATTTCTACATCATTACGATATTTCTACGTCATTACGCTATTTCTACATCATTACGATATTTCTACATCATTACGTTATTTCTACGTCATTACGCTATTTCTACATCATTACACTATTTCTACGTCATTACGCTATTTCTACGTCATTACGTTGTTTCTACGTCATTACGCTATTTCTACATCATTACGTTATTTCTACATCATTACGTTATTTTTTCGTCATTACGCACTATTTCTACATCATTATGCTATTTCTACGTCATTACGCACTATTTCTACATCATTACGCTATTTCAACGACATTACGTTATTTCTACGTCATTACGTTATTTCTACATCATTACGCTATTTTTACATCATTACGTTATTTCTACATCATTACGCTATTTCAACGACATTACGTTATTTCTACGTCATTACGCTATTTCTACATTATTACGCTATTTCAACGGCATTACGTTATTTCTACTACATTACGCAATTTCTACATCATTACGCTATTTTTACATCATTACGCAATTTCTACATCATTACGCTATTTTTACATCATTATGTTATTTCTACGTCATTACGCTATTTCTACGTCATTACGTTGTTTCAACATCATTAAGCTATTTCTATGTCATTCCGCTATTTCTACGTCATTACGTTATTTCTACGTCATTAGGCTATTTCTACATCATTACGTTATTTCTACATCATTACGCTATTTCTTTATTATGACGCTATTTCTACATCATTACGCTATTTTTACGTCATTACGTTATTTCTACATCATTACGTTATTTCTACGTTATTACGCACTATTTCTACATTATTACGCTATTTTTACGTCATTACGTTATTTCTACATCATTACGTTATTTCTACGTTATTACGCACTATTTCTACATTATTACGCTATTTTTACGTCATTACGTTATTTCTACATCATTACGTTATTTCTACATCAGTATGCTATTTCTACGTCATTATGTTATTAGGCTATTTCTATGTCTTTACGATATTTCGACGTCATTACGCTATTTCTACATCATTACGCTATTTCTACATCATTACGCTATTTCTACATCATTACGTTATTTCTACATCATTACGATATTTCTACATCATTATGTTATTTCTACATCATTACGATATTTCTACGTCATTACGCTATTTCTACATCATTACGATATTTCTACATCATTACGATATTTCTACATCATTACGATATTTCTACGTCATTGCGCTATTTCTACATCATTACGATATTTCTACATCATTACGTTATTTCTACATCATTACACTATTTCTACGTCATTACGCTATTTCTACGTCATTACGCTATTTCTACGTCATTACGATATTTCTACATCATTACGCTATTTCTACATCATTACGATATTTCTACATCATTACGTTATTTCTACGTCATTACGCTATTTCTACATCATTACACTATTTCTACATCATTACGATATTTCTACATCATTACACTATTTCTACGTCATTACGCTATTTCTACGTCATTACGTTGTTTCTACGTCATTACGCTATTTCTACATCATTACGATATTTCTACATCATTACGTTATTTCTACGTCATTACGCTATTTCTACATCATTACACTATTTCTACGTCATTACGCTATTTCTACGTCATTACGTTGTTTCTACGTCATTACGCTATTTCTACATCATTACGTTATTTCTACATCATTACGTTATTTCTACATCATTACGTTATTTCTACGTCATTACGCTATTTCTACATCATTACACTATTTCTACATCATTACGATATTTCTACATCATTACACTATTTCTACGTCATTACGCTATTTCTACGTCATTACGTTGTTTCTACGTCATTACGCTATTTCTACATCATTACGATATTTCTACATCATTACGTTATTTCTACGTCATTACGCTATTTCTACATCATTACACTATTTCTACGTCATTACGCTATTTCTACGTCATTACGTTGTTTCTACGTCATTACGCTATTTCTACATCATTACGTTATTTCTACATCATTACGTTATTTCTACGTCATTACGCTATTTCTACGTCATTACGATATTTCTACATCATTACGCTATTTCTACATCATTACGATATTTCTACATCATTACGTTATTTCTACGTCATTACGCTATTTCTACATCATTACACTATTTCTACATCATTACGATATTTCTACATCATTACACTATTTCTACGTCATTACGCTATTTCTACGTCATTACGTTGTTTCTACGTCATTACGCTATTTCTACATCATTACGTTATTTCTACATCATTACGATATTTCTACATCATTACGTTATTTCTACGTCATTACGCTATTTCTACATCATTACACTATTTCTACATCATTACGATATTTCTACATCATTACACTATTTCTACGTCATTACGCTATTTCTACGTCATTACGTTGTTTCTACGTCATTACGCTATTTCTACATCATTACGATATTTCTACATCATTACGTTATTTCTACGTCATTACGCTATTTCTACATCATTACACTATTTCTACGTCATTACGCTATTTCTACGTCATTACGTTGTTTCTACGTCATTACGCTATTTCTACATCATTACGTTATTTCTACATCATTACGTTATTTCTACGTCATTACGCTATTTCTACGTCATTACGATATTTCTACATCATTACGCTATTTCTACATCATTACGATATTTCTACATCATTACGTTATTTCTACGTCATTACGCTATTTCTACATCATTACACTATTTCTACATCATTACGCTATTTCTACATCATTACACTATTTCTACGTCATTACGCTATTTCTACGTCATTACGTTGTTTCTACGTCATTACGCTATTTCTACATCATTACGTTATTTCTACATCATTACGTTATTTTTTCGTCATTACGCACTATTTCTACATCATTATGCTATTTCTACGTCATTACGCACTATTTCTACATCATTACGCTATTTCAACGACATTACGTTATTTCTACGTCATTACGTTATTTCTACATCATTACGCTATTTTTACATCATTACGTTATTTCTACATCATTACGCTATTTCAACGACATTACGTTATTTCTACGTCATTACGCTATTTCTACATTATTACGCTATTTCAACGGCATTACGTTATTTCTACTACATTACGCTATTTCTACATCATTACATTATTACGCTACTTCTATGTCATTACGCTATTTCTACGTCATTGCACGTCCAAAGTCTTTCAGTTTCGGTTTTCAATCCGATCAAGTGTTCACGTTCTCTCCATCGGATTAGAAACACTCCGATCGATCGTTCATTCGGATCGAGCTCGATCGGGTGGATTACGGCGTGTACACGAAGGCTAACATGAGCCGTCACTCCGCTAACTAACAGATGATAGGGTTGCATGTAGACGCAGCAGAAGTGAGAGCCAAGGGAATCTGTCCACGAGGGAACGTAAAGATGGCGTGTGGTGTCGAGACGGGCTCACCGGTGAAGAGGAACCACAGGTTGTTGGGTTCGATGGCCTCCTGTTCCCCACGCCGGCCCGTCTTCCGGTGCCGGATCTTGTATCCGGTGATGAAGCCGTTCTGCATGTTAGCGTTCGGCGGCTGCCAGCTCACCTTGATGCTCTGAAACATTCATACACAACACACACACACGTTTCATTTATTTGAGCAAAATTACTGTAAAAGTTGTGAAATATTATTAGAATCTAAAATAACTATTTAATATATATAAAAGTGTAATTTATTCCTGAATTTATCATCATTACTCCAGTCTTCAGTGTCACATGATCCTCCAGAAATCACTCTAATATGAGGATCTGATGATCAACACACAGTTATGATTATTAACAATGTTGAAAACAGTTCATATTTTTGTGAAAACCATCATATATTTCATTTCTCAGGATTCTTTGATGAAAAGAAAGTTCAAAAGAACAGAATTTGTTTGAAATAGAATCTTTTGTAACATTATAAATGTCTCTCCTGCCACTTCAATTAATGCATCCTTGAATAAAAGTATTCAATTCTTCAAAATAAATCTAACTGACCACAAGCTAGTGTTAATACATCCATACATAACATAGAATAAAATAAAATATAAAATAATTAGAATTTTATAAAAGTTGTTTTTTTTGCATCCTTGATTAATAGAGTATATAAAGTTCATACTTTTGAACAGTATAACATTTAAAAGGAAACTATGTTGCTTTTTATTATTTTTCAGAAAAACATGTTTTGTAAAATTTATACAAATATTACACCTTTTTTTGGTGATGATTACATGATTTTTGTATACATTTTGTTCATGCACAACATTTTTTCATACATTTATTTTTAATTTATAAATAATATAAAAAATTAAAATATATATATTATATAAAAAGGATACATTATAATACAGAGCAGAATATGATGTTAACTGGAGCTGGCTCTGTGTTCTGCATGGATCTTTCTCATTAATTATGCAAGAAAAGGCATTTATTATTGTGTAATCAGAGGACTGAACGACTGGTGTGACGGAGTGTTTAGTCGCTGCGGTTGAAAGGTCACGAGAGCTCGACCTCTGCTAACGCTACAAACCCGAGTCAACAGAACCCCGTCCTCAGACTCATTACCCTTCACACGCGTCTGCGCAGGAATGCCATCATATGCTCGTCTGCAGCGCTGCCATCTGCGCCCGTTAACATGCAAATCAACCAATTAACATTCACACCACCACAACACTGCCAACCGCAACACGCTAATGCTAACTCTCGCCAATCCTGCCACACAACCGGCTGAAGCCATTAGCATTTGTTGGCACTTCTTCCTGTGTGTGTGTGTGTGTGTGTTAATGGCAGTAGCTGAGGATCGGTATTTTGGCCCCGTCATTGAGTTAATTATCCCGTGTAGAACAGGAGAAGCAACTCAGAGCAGTGTGTTGCTGTGCAGATCTGTGTGTGTGTGTGTGTGTTAATAATCACACAGCAGTAGATATATAGACTAACATGTATACACACTAAGAGCCTAAAATGGATTATAATCAATAAAGTGTATTTTATGTATAAATACATACAAACAGGATTAAAACGAGATCATCATATCTATTAATAAAAGATATTAGTATTTTATTACGGTCTTCTATGAAACTCTCCTTGACTTTCACTCGTTCTCTCGTGTTGATTAATCTCAGGGAAACTTCATATTCATAACAGCAAACGGACAACAAATGAAATAAAGCGAGTAAACGACTCGTGAAATCGATGAGTCAGTGTGTGTGTGGACCCTCTCTATTCATATCAGACATTAATAACCAACACACACACACACACACACACACACAGACAGTCTCATTATCTGGAGAAAAATAAAAATGTTTGAGTCTGAAAACGACCCTGTGTGAACATGATGCACGTGTGTGTGTGTGTGTGTGTGTGTGTGTGAGTAAGTGTTGTGAGTTAAATGTTTAAGTTGCACATTGTGAGAATTTAAAGTGTGACTGCACTGATGTTCAACTCTTCATTTAATCGCTCAGAGTCTCGCTGACGCTGGTGTTGACGTATTGACGTGATAGAGCGAATCTAAAGTCAGAATCATCATTCTGCAGACCAACACAATGGATCCGGGACGGGGTCTGTGGACGAGCAGAAGCACTGTCAAACACACACACACACACACACACACACACACACACACACACCGCAGCACAATGAAACCAATTTCCTGTCATAAACAATCGGTTATCGGGCCGCTCAGACAGAGCACTCATTACAGAGAGAGAGATGAGGACACACACTTCATCCCATCACACACACACACACACACACACACACACTGCTCTCTCCTTTATTCTGTTAGTTACCATGGCAACAGTTCCTCAGTTTAAGTCCAAGTATGAAAATTACTAAAACTGAAGTAAACAGAAACAAAATAATATGAATAACAACAGCACACACACTGACTGAAACTTCAGCTCAAGTTCAAATGAAAACTGAGCATGAAAATATAAATATCAATTCAAAATGTGGATAAATATGTAAATAATACTGAAATAACTATTCTAATGCAGCACATGACAGACAAATCCTCAGAAAACAACAAAATAATAAGGTGAGTATAATTAATATCATGTAATATAATGTCACACACACACACACACACACACTCTCACTCACTCACTCACACACTCACTCACTCACTCACATACACACTCACTCACTCTCACTCACTCACTCACTCACTCACTCTCTCACTCACTCACTCACACACTCACTCACTCACTCACATACACACTCACTCACTCTCACTCACTCACTCACTCACTCACTCTCTCACTCACTCACTCACTCACTCACTCACATACACACACACACACTCACTCACTCACTCACTCACTCTCACTCACTCACTCACTCACTCACTCACTCTCTCACTCACTCACTCACACACTCACATACACACTCACTCACTCTCACTCACTCACTCACTCACTCACTCACTCACTCACTCTCTCACTCACTCACTCACTCACTCACTCACTCACTCACTCTCTCACTCACTCACTCACTCACATACACACACACTCACTCACTCACTCACTCTCTCTCTCACTCTCACTCACTCACTCACTCACTCACTCTCTCACTCACTCACTCACTCACTCACTCTCTCACTCACTCACTCACTCACTCTCTCACTCACTCACATACACACTCACTCACTCATTTTCTCTCTCTCTCTCTCACTCACTCACTCTCACTCACTCACTCACTCACTCACTCACACACTCACTCACTCACTCACATACACACTCACTCACTCTCACTCACTCACTCACTCACTCACTCACTCTCTCACTCACTCACTCACTCACTCTCTCACTCACTCACATACACACACACTCACTCACTCACTCACTCACTCTCTCTCTCACTCACTCACTCACTCACTCACTCACTCACTCACTCACTCACTCTCTCACTCACTCACTCACTCACTCACTCACTCTCTCACTCACTCACATACACACTCACTCACTCATTTTCTCTCTCTCTCTCTCTCACTCACTCACTCACTCACTCACTCTCTCTCTCTCACTCATGAATAATGAATGAACTGCTGAACATTCTTCATAACTCATGTGTGTTAGACTCAACTATGTGAAGCTGTCATGAGTGTTTAGCAGTATAACTGTCACACACACTCACCCGTGAGTAGACGACCTCCAGCGAGATGTTCTGCGGCGGAGCGCTGGGCACTGCGGACACACACACACACACACACACACACACACACACACACACACACACACACACACACACACACACACACACACACACACACACACACAGGAATCATCATGAGACAGAGATATTTAACTTCTTCAGTGCAGATCTGAGTCTGGATGATCTGGAACACAATCGATCAGAGAAACACACTCGTATCTCAGGCTCTGGAAGGTCAAGGGGTCAAGGGGTCAAGAGGTCAGATAAAGTTAGTTTTGATTGATTCACTTCCGTTGTAAAGATCGTTAGTTATTAGCTTAGCGGCCGCTAACACGACACTGCCCTACTGAACACCGTTCACTCACACACACACACACACACACACACACACACTGGTGCAAGCGCTGAAACATTTAGAAAAGCCTTTTCATCTCCGCTAATTATTTTGACAGTGTTTATCTGTACAGAAGCAAAGAGAAGGATAGCATATACTTTTGAGTTAATATTTTTAATTAGATTTAAAAAGACTATATATTTAAAATTTTGTTAAAGTTTTTGTTTTGTTGCATGTTTTTTGTCATTTTTATTATTTTTGTCTTTTAATATGTATGTCTGTCTGTCTCTCTCTCTGTGTGTGTGTGTGTGTGATAATGTGTGATGGTATGTAATGGTAAATGTAATGGTATGTGTGTGAGAGTGAGTGAGTGTGTGTGTGCATGTGTGTGTGTGTGAGTGTGTGTGTGTGTCCCACAATTTGATTAGTGTGCCACAAGGGCTCTTAATTAAGCAGGAATAGTGAAGCGACTCGTTTGAAGATTCTCTAATGGAAACTGACACACAATAAACCTGAAGCCTCTCAGAGTCGAGCTGAAGTAATGCAAAGAGACACACACACACACACACACACACACACACACACACACACACACACACACACACGGGTTAAACTGAGGACTGATTACTGAGACTTCTGGAGAAAATCACCCGAATGTGAGACCAGATTCAGAGACAGAGAATCAGGAGAGCAGTGCATGATGGGAATGGATGGTGAGAGTGGGAGGTCTGAGCTGAATGTTAAGAAGATCTCTCTCTCGTCTCTCTTAAAGGGCCAGCGTCGCGTTTATAACACTGCAAACCAGCACTGATGGGCTTCTTAACGACTCATGCTGATTTCAGCACTTCTGTGGGAATATACAGTAAAGTGTAATTTATTCCTGAATTGATCATCATTACTCCAGTCTTCAGTGTCACATGACCCTTCAGAAATCACTCTAATATGAGGATCTGATGATCAACACACAGTTATGATTATTAGCAGTGTTGAAAACGGTACATATGTTTGTGGAAATCATCATATATTTATAGAAAGTGCAAAAGAACAGCATTTATTTGAGATATAATCTTTTGTAATATTATAAATGTTTTTACTGTCACTTTTGATCAATTTAATATAATTATAATTAGCATTAATCCTGTACCAGAAATCCTTTCAATAAATTAATAAATAGTGCTGGTCAACGATTAATCACATCTACAATAAAGTTTGAGTTTACATAATATATGTGTTTGTGTGTGTGTGTGTGTAGTGTGTATAATTATTTTGTATATACAAATACACACATACATGTGAAAATGTAAGAAATTAAGTAATATATAAAATATTTATATTTATACATAATATAAATTATGTATAATTATATATTCAGTATATACATGCAAATATTTCTTAAATACATACATGCATATTTGTGTGTATTAATGTATACAATAATTATACACACACACACATATATTATGTAAACACAAAATTTTATTTTAGACGCGATTAATCATTGCCCAGCATTAAAATAAACATAACTCTAACTAACGTCAAAATTATGAACATTATTGTATTGTAATATACAGTAATATGATATAATATACTGTAATATAATGTAATAAAATATACTGTAACATACTGTAATATAATTTAATATATTGTAATATAATGTAATGTAATTACACTGTAATATAATGTAATAGAATATACTGTAATATAATGTAAGGTAATGTAATATAATGTAATATTATACTGTAATATATTGTAATTTACTGTAATATACTGTAATATATTGTAATTTACTGTAATATACTGTAATGTAATATACTGTAATATATTGTAATATACTGTAATATACTGTAATATACTGTAATATATTGTAATTTACTGTAATATAATGTACTGTAATATACTGTAATATATTGTAATATACTGTAATGTAATAATGTAATGTAATATACTGTAATATGATGTAATGTAATATCACATCTGAGTCTACAGATCAGGTCCAGCTGGGAGAAGATGATAAGATTGAATCTTTAAGAATTTCTGCAAACATAATCCTGAGGTTATCTCATAAATCAATAGTCTGATGTTAGACGGCTAACGAGGACGACAACTGGGAAATATAGCGCGCTTTAGCATTCAAAGCACTGAGCGGCCGTGTGTGTGTGTGTGTGTGTGTGTGCCCTCGGGCTGGAGAGAGAACAGAGGACGAGTGACACACACCCTCACCGCTTCACGACAAACACACAGATTGTGGAAGAAGAATAATGACAAACATTTCTGAAGCAAAAAAGCTTGTTGAATTACACGACTCGGATAAAATATGCTTTGCATTTTAATACATCGTATTTTTAGATTCAAAACCCTTCACAAATCAATAATAAATATTCACCGGCCGCTCAGATTCGGGAATGTTGATTCTGCAGCAGATGGAGATGATGAGATGATGGATCTGTGATCGGCTGATATTCCTGACGTCAAATGTTGAATTTAAACCACTGAATTTCTGCATGCGAAATAAAATCGCCTGTCGAATATGATCGGTTGTACTTTATAAGCAGAATTAACATTTTGGAAGTGAAATCTGAAAGTGGATTATTTAATTTTTTATTTATAAAATATGTCTTGAAATATTCACAGAGTAAATATACGACCATGTTGAATTTCAGCCCTAAAAAAGCGATGCATATTTTATCCAAGTAGTGCAATTCAACAAGCTTTTTTGTTTCCAAAATATTGGCGTTATAATACTTCCATAAAATCTTCAATAACAGGAAGACGTGTGTGTGTGTGTGTGTGTGTGTGTGTGTGTGTGTTTGGTTGAAGTTCAAGGAAGTGTGTGTGACGCGGGCGCTCAGACGGCTCGGGTGAGTGACGCGGCGTGAAACGGATTGACGGCCTTCAGCTAACGCCAATCAGAGCTAGCATTAGTGTGTGATTAGCCGGAGTGCTTATGGAAATATCTCCTGAACAGCGTGACGGACACACAGTCCTGCGCACACTTCATTAAATATGCAGATAACTGGATTAACGTGTTTTGGGTGCAGTCAGGGGGGTGAACACTTATGCAGTCAGCTATCGCAACTCTTTATTCGTGTTTTATCTGAAATGGGTCACTTTGGTTTGACTTGATTATATTCGTATACCCCATCGCTGGTTTGGATCTGTCGTACCGTCGGAGAGAGTGGTGACGTGCGTGTCCTGGTCGGAGATGCCGGGCCCGTGTCGGTTCACCGCCAGCACTCGTAGAGAATACTCCGTGAACTTCTTCAGTCCCTCCATTCTGTATCTCTGACCGACAACCTCCACGTTCTGCCGAGAAAAACACAAACTCACGTCGGACACAACCAATGTAGATATTCAATGATTTACAGGTGCACATCATTATTGTGTGAATCGGTTCCTCCTCCAGCATCTCGCCTCTCCTCGGATGAGGTGGGTGGGGCTATAACCTGTCACTCACAATCAAGCCCCGCCCATGGGTGTTCTTCTTCCTGAAGCGATTCACTTGATATACGACACAATAGAGGAGAGATGACCAGCGTCTCTTAGTGGTGGGAGGGGTTTATGCTAATGAGGCCTCGCTAAGCTCCGCCTTAGAAAAATTACTAAGTCATAGCTCACTGTAAAATTTTTACAATTTAGTACATTTTACAAGAAAATACTATTTCAGTTTCTCTAATTCAGTGCCGTTTGGCTCTCTTCTAATGCGAGAATAAAACAGGTCAGATTTATGAAATAATACTTTTACAATAAAAATGCAACAACCAGGTTTATCAATCAAACTTGTCTCAATCATCTTCTTTTTGCACAGTTAGCCATATAAACCATACGCATACTTTTTAAACTGAATACAGCTAATCAATTTGAATAAATGCATTTTGAAAGTATGATTATTGAAATAAAATTAAAAAGAGCACATAGTCAATAAAGCATGTAAGTAAATGAAGTAAAGTAAGTAAAGAGTGTGATTTTTGAGTGTGATTCTGACTGGTTTCATTTATGCATGACAGACAAATATGCATCACACTATGTAAATTACAAGTTTATTAGTTTAATAATAGTCGGTGTAATGTTTATTAGTTTAATAATAGTTAGTGTAATTCAAACAGATGGACATTTTTTATGCCAAAAATACATAAATCTTAAAATTAGACTTAATTATTTCTTTGAGTGTGTGGAAGATCTGTGTGTTTGAGAGCCATCGCTGTAAAAGTAAGCTTTTAAACACATGAGCGCAGGATTTGGCAGTTTCTTTAGAGAAAAACAACAGATGTTAGATGTGCCGTAATGTCGCTTTATTCCAGCCGTGTAAAAAACAATATCTGATTAATCTGCAGCACTTTATCAGCTCAGTTCTGAAAACCAATCCATTCCTATAGATGGTTCAGTGAAGTCTGTCGATTTGGCGGATGTTAAAACGCTCACAGAGAACAAGCTGTTATCGTAGTATTGGCTGGTAAGTGCATGTTTGTCCAGAACGTTTGACCACACTGAGAGGGCATCAGTCATGTCTTTAAAACACTGTAATGATGACAGACTCCAGCAGAGATGATTGAGAACATCACAGTCAAGCGCTGTAGAGATCAGACATTATCAGAACGGAAATATTTGACCTGCAAAAATTAAATCAACTGCATTTTCTGAAGCAAACGTGAGTGGAGTTTCAAAAAATGGCCTTCGTGATGCTGAGCTGCTGTGGGTGGTTGCTAGGATGTTGCTAAGCAGTTGCCAAGGTGTTGCTAGGGAGTGGTTTTTCATTGTCTCTAGTGAAGTCTAGGGCTGCGCGATATATATATCAAAGTAAAATTTAAATCTACTTTTTATTGTCAAAAGGTAATATATATATATATATATATATATATTGTATTTTAAGTACAATCAAATTATTATTACAATATACTTCTGATTTTGTTTAATATTTTTAAACATTTTATTATTATTTTTTTTTTTAGTCTGTCTTTTGTACCCTGTGTATTTATTGTGTAACTTATTGTTGTCTTGCACTTTTTCACCTTATCTTGGCCAGGTCGCCGTTGTAAATGAGAATTTATTCTCAATCGGCCTACCTGGTAAAATAAAGGTTAAATAAAAAAATAAAAAATTAAAATTAAATAAAAATCATATAAATAAATACATATGCACCCACTGGTTTTCAGACAGCATGCATGTAAATGAACAAACTGTGTGTTTCCATTCTGAAACCGGCAGCGGATATATTTTTATTTGCCCACAACCTGACAAATTAAAAGCTCTCTGGATTACCATTTGAAAATGAAGAAATTAAGATGTAAATATTAGTATTGTAATTTTACAGTAAAATAAAATATTATTATCATTTTTTTACACTACAATAGTATTATAACAATAAACGTCTTATTTTTATTTAATAATAATCACAATAAAATCCGTATTATTGTTATTTTGTTTTTTATGAGATTTGAGATTTTTCTCTGTTCACTTTATGGTTACTGAAAATTTGAGCTGGAAAAAAATAAACGGACCCAAGTATGAACATTCAAACCTTTCAGGTTTTTCCCAAATCGTTCAAAAAACGTTGACGTGCCGGTGCGGATCTCGGGTGGAGTCTCACCTGCTCTTTGCCGGTGGAGGTCTCGATCCAGAGCAGTCGGTAGCTCTGTATGGGCCCGTTGGCGTGAGCGGGAGGATCCCAGGACGCCTCGATGGACGTCGGAGACCCGGATTCTGCCTGAAGATTCTCCACTGGACCAGGAACCAGAACTGCACAAACACACACACAATGTTAAATGTACATTCTGATTATTTCACATTTAACAGAAGAATAAACATGTTAAAGGTCATTGAAAACTTTTATATTGCAGTTTTTTTCACACCGCTCTAAACTCAAACCGCTCTAAACAGACTTTTGGTTTGTATTAATCACTTCTGCAAAGGTTAAAATGACATACAACCACAGCAAATTAACAATTCTTCTGACTCTCAAAACCTTCTCCTCTCTTCTTAACCCTCCTCCTCCTTCACCAACCGTAACCGCTGATGACACATTCTTCAGAAATAAAACCACCACCATCAGTAGACAATTTTCTACTCAACAAACTGACAAACACATCTTATGTACAAACACACACACACACACACACACACACACACACACACACACACACACACACACACACACACACACACACACACACACACACACACACACACACACACACACACACACACACACACAGTGTCCCTTCCTTCTCTCCGCTCTAAGAGGCAGAAGTCTTCAAACTCATCCGTTCCAATCACCTACAACCTGTCCGCTTGATCTGATCCCTTCTCGTCTTCTTCAGTTGTACCTGCACTTTCTCACTCATATCAACACTTCTCTTCACACTGGCATCTTTCCCACAGCATTTAAGCAGACTCTGATTAAGAAACCCACTATAAATACAGCACTTTTGGGAAACTACAGATCGGTATCCCTTCTTCCATTCACTGCCAAAACACTTAAGTGAGTCATCTTCAACCAAATCTCTGCCTTTCTTACACAGAACAACCTCTTAAAAAACAACCAGTCTGGTTTTAGAAGCGTCACGCAACTGAGACGGTCCTGCTCTCCGTTACTGAAGCTCTGAGACTCAAGAGCAGCGTCCAAATCTTCATATGTTCTGTTAGGGGTCCATGCAGGAGAAGGAAGAGAACCACTGCACTGGAGTGCCTCAGGGCTCAGTGCTGGGACCGCTTCTCTTCTCCATCTACATGTCATCACTAGTGTCTGTCATTCAGAAACATGGTTTATCCATCACTGTTATCATCTAGCTACTGGAGTGCCTCAGGGCTCAGTGCTGGGACCGCTTCTCTTCTCCATCTACATGTCATCACTAGTGTCTGTCATTCAGAAACATGGTTTATCCATCACTGTTATCATCTAGCTACTGGAGTGCCTCAGGGCTCAGTGCTGGGACCGCTTCTCTTCTCCATCTACATGTCTTCACTAGCATCTGTCATTCAGAAACATGGTTTATCCATCACTGTTATCATCTAGATACTGGAGTGCCTCAGGGCTCAGTGCTGGGACCGCTTCTCTTCTCCATCTACATGACATCACTAGTGTCTGTCATTCAGAAACATGGTTTATCCATCACTGTTATCATCTAGCTACTGGAGTGCCTCAGGGCTCAGTGCTGGGACCGCTTCTCTTCCGGCCAACTTAACACTTCATCACAACTTCTCCATTAAGCTAAGTTCGTCATCCATAACTCCATCCAGGACAGCCAGTAACCTTAGAGTTGTGATTGATGATTAGTTAAAGTTTATCACATAACATGGACCTGACTTTCACAGAGTGTGACAGACGAGTCACTGAGCTTGTTGAATACCACCCTGCTAGAACTGCAGATTTGCTTTATTCAACATTATGAGGATCAGGTCCTTCCTATAGGAGCTACACAACTCATGACACAAACTCTTGTTCTCTTCAGACTGAACTTTTGTAATGTTCTTTCCTAAACCTCTGCAACTGATCCAGATGCTGCAGAAAGAAGTGTTTATCAAGCCGAAGAGACACTCGTGATTCCTCTCCTCATAAACCGCCACTGGCTACTAATTGCCGCATAACCATCTGAAACACGTGTGACAGGAGCGAGTGCGTACACAGAGCAGTTCCACATTTAGAATACTATTTATAATTCAGCAACAGAGGAAAGAGTTGGAAGTGTGTTAGTCTTTCAGGCTGTTTGTGAGCTGGAATCTGGATGGAAAGGTCAGACGGCTCAATCTCGCCACTCATTCTCCATTAGAAAGGTTAAGAGCTGGAGTGTGTGTGTGTGTGTGTGTGTGTGTGTGTCTCAGCACCTCTTATAATATTACAACATCTCTTATAATGCTCTTCTATGGCCTCATTCACACAGCAGCAGAATACGGTTTTAATTTCTGTAATTGAGTCACAATACAACTATGTTTGAGAGATATGAGCTGTGGGCCGTCTGATGGTTTTAGATACAGTCACTGTTCTCCTCCCCTCGTCGGTTTTGTGTTCTACACGCAACTCAAATGTTCTGCTCTCCACACAGATATGAAACGCTGCTGTCAGTTAATGAACTTTGATGGCTCAATTGGACACTTGTCGAATCATAATTGATAAGACCTTTGAGTTTTATTAATGTTGCCAACTTGGTTACTGTTGCTTTGGTTTGATGGTAAGAGAATATAGGCTTTGCTCTCGTTGCACATTCAAGACGCTAGTGTAAGTTGAATTTTTGTACAGTTCGAGACCTGTAAGTAGTAAATATGGTAGCCGATCTCAAATACTGACCGTGTGAACGTAGCCTGTGTGACGTCAGGATGAAACTAAATGAGGACATTTCAAACATTGAGTGATCAGCTGTAAACACAGCTCTGGGACTCACGCTCAGGCTGGGTGGACAGTCGGATGGCCCCTGAACTCTCTCCGGGCCCCTGCTCGTTGAATGCGACGACTCTGAAGGAGTACGTGGCCTCCGGTCTGAGATTGCTGACCGTCAGCTGCAGACTCTCGGGCTCCGTCACGTTAATGGATCGCTCCCTGCGGCACACATGCAAACACGCTCAGAGAAACAATAACACTGTTCAAACAGGTTTCATATATTACAAATGAGCAATATTCACGTCACACCCCAAGGAATTACCCCAATATACACCCTAATATACCAAGGAACAATATTCCATAACACTTTGTTCACATCATTGGTTGAATCTTTGTTTCTCTGTGGAGACATTTACACAGATGTCTAAATCACAACATCTGGAGTGCCTCAGGGCTCAGTGCTGGGACCGCTTCTCTTCTCCATCTACATGTCATCACTAGTGTCTGTCATTCAGAAACATGGTTTATCCATCACTGTTATCATCTAGATACTGGAGTGCCTCAGGGCTCAGTGCTGGGACCGCTTCTCTTCTCCATCTACATGTCATCACTAGTGTCTGTCATTCAGAAACATGGTTTATCCATCACTGTTATCATCTAGATACTGGAGTGCCTCAGGGCTCAGTGCTGGGACCGCTTCTCTTCTCCATCTACATGTCTTCACTAGCGTCTGTCATTCAGAAACATGGTTTATCCATCACTGTTATCATCTAGATACTGGAGTGCCTCAGGGCTCAGTGCTGGGACCGCTTCTCTTCTCCATCTACATGTCATCACTAGCGTCTGTCATTCAGAAACATGGTTTATCCATCACTGTTATCATCTAGATACTGGAGTGCCTCAGGGCTCAGTGCTGGGACCGCTTCTCTTCTCCATCTACATGTCATCACTAGTGTCTGTCATTCAGAAACATGGTTTATCCATCACTGTTATCATCTAGCTACTGGAGTGCCTCAGGGCTCAGAACAACACGTACCTGTTGATTCCCTCCTCAGAGAAGAAGACTCCGTATGTCAGGATGGTCCCGCGCGTTTCCTCCGGGGGGCGCCACCCGAGGCGCACGAATCGACTGGACACGAGGACGGGGGCCACGTCACGGGGAGCAGAAGGGAGGACGCCTGAGCTCGGGGTAACTGGGGGGGGAGGAGAGGAGTAAGTCAAAGAGGAAGTGCGGGGCAACAGGGGCTGAGAAGGCTGAGGGGGCGGGACAGGGGGCGTGGCCTCTGTGGCCGGGGCAGAACAGAGGGGGAGGGGCATGAGGGGAGGGGGGGCGTGGGAGGGGAGGGGCAGAACATAACAGAACGAGAGGAGTGTGACCGATGGAATGAGTAGATAAGGAAAGAAAACACAAACAAACAGAAGACATCAGGAAGAAAAGAAAAGAGAGCGATAAGGAAGATCACAGCATCATAGATCAGGTAAATAACAGACAATCAACACACACACACACACACACACGCCAGAGTCAGAATGAGATGAAAGTGAGCGTTCTACGCGATTAGAGAGAGAATGCAAGCTAAATTGAAGAACGGCGTGATGCATTTCAAACAAAATAGCTGTGTTCTGTAAACACCTTCGAACTGCCATTGGTTCATACGGTGATTACCTAATAGGTGTGGCTCGGAGGCTCCGCCTTCTTTGAGATAAATGACTTCTATTCAGTCCATTAATGTCAGACGCGAGTAAAAACTCAAACAGAGCAGCTTTATAGTAGAAACTGAAGCTGTAATTCTACACAAAAACCTGTTTAATACTGTGAAGCTGCTGCTTTAAAGCAATCTATCGTATAAAGTGCTTTATAAATAAACGTGACTGAATCACAGAGCTGCTGCAAACATACTCGCGTCTCCATGATCAGATGCCGTTTTCATATTTTATAGTGTTTATTTTGTTATCGAGAGGAAAGAGCGCAGCACATATTTGCATATTAATCTAAATGTGGGCGGAGTCAGGATGATTCAACGGTGCAACAGTGTTTCAAACTCATTTTACACAAGAACTTGAAGTATATCAGGGCCCCAAAACACACATTTGATGAACAGAAAAGCATCTTTCCTGATGTTAAGGGCCGTGAATCTGTTTTCTGACTGAAGAGAGAATCATGTGGGTGAGAACAAGAGTGACATCCATCTGAGTGTGTGTGTGTGTGTGTGTGTGTGTGTGTGTGTGTGATTTCACAGTTCTGATGAGGTTCTCTCAATGTCATACAGCACATTCACACTCACTATCACCAGGGAATTACTGTTACACACACACACACTTACTTGGCTATCTAAATGGGGACATTCCATAGACATAATGGTTTTTATACTGTACAAAATCAATCCTGAAGCTACTCATCACACACAACTTACTGCATTTAAAAACCTTTAATTACTTTATTTTTATACCAGATATACAAACGAGAACATCCCTAAATGGAGTTTTTTGGAGATTTCGGTCACTTCACACAAGCACACACTGGATTTTCATGTTTTATGGTGGCTTTAGATGGCTGATATTGCCTCATTAAGCCCAGGATGGTTCTGAGATCATCTGAGCCGCTGGAGCTTCTCGGCACACAAAAGACACGCGGATCACGTGCGTCATCACCGGAGCCAGCGCATCAGTCTCTGCGCCTCGGTGGTTTCCTACAGCTAAACAGACAATGGCCCCTGAAGACGAGTCGTCTGAGCTGAATGAGAACATCAGGCCTTTCAGAGAGGATTGTTATCGCAACGAGGACTGAAGTACGAGAGCAAACGGGACTCGGGTCAGCCGGTGCGGACCTCACGAGAGCTGGCTCACGGTTTACTACAGTACAGCTGCACGTTACCTTCACATCACCTGTGTATTAGGCCTGGGTATTGAGACAAATTTCACAATTCGATTCGATTTTGATTACGATTCGATTCAATATCGATTATTTTGGATATCAGCTACAATAAATGGCAAATTTTCTCAAGGAAATCAAATCTCTGAACTAACGCTGTAAACTACGGGAGTCTAGTTGGGCTTCATTAGCCTAATATGAAGGTAATAATGAACTGTTTTGTGGCTATACAAACACTTAAATTACACTTTTATTTATTTTTATAATAAGAAGATTATATGAAATATAAACATTTAAATGGTGGCTGTCATAAAAACTTGCCAGATTTATTCAAATGTGCATTAAATATTGAAGAACATTAAGATTTTAATGCATATGTAATATGGTGTATATATTTAGCAAAATGCTCAATATATCAATATAATATATCTCAATAATCAGTTGAAACGCTGATTGAGCGAATCAATGTGACATGATCCGGATTTGGATAAGTTGTCCTCTATCTTTAACACACTTTCAGATGCTCATTCATGTTTATTTGGCGCTGTGACTGGTATTATTAAGCCGGAAGAGAGATCAGCGCTGCTGCTTCTCCAGAGCGATCTCACGCCACAGCGACAAAACACTATTTATGTTTTTGAATTTCGAAAGAAAATGGACGTAATTTGACAATTGAGACTTTGTTTCATATCAATAGTAACAAAGGACAAAGATTAATGCGATTTTTTTAGATGCGCGCAGCCGCGATACAATGATCCATTCATTCAAATGAAACAGGATGACTAATCGATTCTTGAGATTTAAGAATCCATATCGGTTCGTAAAAATGAGAATCGATTAATACCAAGAAATCAATATTTATTACCCAGCCCTACTGTGTATAGAGTTCAGATCACCTGCGTATAGACTTCACCTGCATTTGAAGGTTCTTATTTCCCTTTATTTATTTTAAAGATCTGAGGTGAATTATCCACGGTCGCGGCTACAATAAATGATATTCTAACAGAAACCCTTCCTAAAACAGAATCGCCTTGTTGATCTCCATTGGACAAAAACGGATTAGCATGGAAACCGCGGCTGGATCCATCATACTGCGATTTCTTCTTTTAGAATGTTTTATTGTAAAGGAATAAAACATTTATAGTGGCGAGACACTGCTCTCTGAATCTGAAGGTGGCGCTCTTGATGTTGATCGATCATCTGAACAGTGTCTGAAACACAGTCTATTCTCTTTCCCATTATGTGCGCCGACATTAGTCTTCCTTTTGAAACACCGGCTGCGTTTCTGAAGCGTTTCCACAGATATGAAGCGTCCCTGATGGATACTGGGACGATACTCTGCTCCCCAAACACAGGCCCGCGGGTTTATAAAGGTGATGCTTTACAACAGCAGACGGTCATTCGAGAGAGAGAGAGAGAGAGAGATCCATCCTGAGGACATGATCTAATGCTCCTCCGTCTCAGAGCGCACTGAAGACTACAGCTCCAGACAACAGGAGACCAGTAACACACACTCGCCAGTGCAGTCGCTCACACCAGTCATGTCTGATGTTTAATATCTCTGATGGCTTGATTGTGACTCGTCAGATTCATACGGTCCAGAAAATGAAGGAAGAACAAAAGACGTTTGCTACATGCTACATCAACAACATTAACAAAATGTCTAAAACGTGCTAGCAACATGCTAATTTATGCTAGCGACGTGTTAATTTATGCTAGCAACATGCTAATTCATGCTAGCAAATTGCTAATTCATTTTAACAAAATGCTAATTCATGCTAACAAAATGCTAATACATGCTTGCAACATGTTAAAATGTTAGCAACATGCCAATTCATGCTAGCAACATGCTTTTTCATGCTAGCATAATGCTAATTCATACTAACAAAAAGCTAATACATGCTTGCAATGTGTTAAAACATGTTAGCAACATGCCAATTCATGCTAGCAACATTCTTTTTTATTCTAAAAAAAAAAAAACATTCTTTTTTATTCTAGCATAATGTTAATTCATGCTAAATACATGTTTGCAATGTGTTAAATCATAATAATAATAATAATAATAATATTAATAATAATGCATTTTATTTATAACTTGCTTTCCTTAAACTCAAGGCGTTACAAAAGAGAGCAAGCAACATGCTAATTCATGCTAGCAACATGTTAATTTATGCTAGAAACATGCTAATTCATGCTAGCAAATTGCTAATTCATTTTAACAAAATGCTAATTCATGCTAACAAAATGCTAATACATGCTTGCAACATGTTAAAATGTTAGCAACATGCCAATTCATGCTAGCAACATGCTTTTTCATGCTATAGCATAATGCTAATTCATACTAACAAAAAGCTAACCCAGATAGCAAACTGACATTGAATCAACGTGGAAATATGACATAGAAACAACGTTGATCTGACATAGTTTTGCTCATCGAATTAACGTTGAACCAACGTCAGACGCGTCATTCTTTCAAAACTAACGGAAAATCAACTTGAAATCAACGCGTTGTTTCAACGTTATGAAAGCAAACCAATTTTCGATTTTCATTTAGCTTTGAAGAATGCCGCGTCTGACGTTGGTTCAACGTTAATTCGATGAGCAAAATCAGCGTTGTTTCAATGTCATGAGAGACGTCGTTTCCACGTTGATTCAATGTCAGTTTGCTGTCTGGGAATACATGCTTACAATGTGTTAAAACATGTTAGCAACATGCCAATTCATGCTAGCAAGATTCTTTTTTATGCTAGCATAATGTTAATTCATGCTAAATACATGTTTGCAATGTGTTAAATCATAATAATAGTTATAATAATAATATTAATAATAATGCATTTTATTTAGAACTTGCCTTTCTTAAACTCAAGGCGCTATACAAAAGAGAGCAAGCAACATGCTAATTCATGCTAGCAACGTGTTAATTTATGCTAGCAACATGCTAATTCATGCTAGCAAAATGCTAATTCATGTTAACAAAATGTGAATACATGCTTGCAACATGTTAAAATGTTAGCAACATGCCAATTCATGCTAGCAACATGCTTTTTCATGCTAGCATAATGCTAATTCATACTAACAAAAAGCTAATACATGCTTGCAACGTGTTAAAACATGTTCGCAACATGCTAGCAAGATTCTTTTTTATGCTAGCATAATGTTAATTAATGCTAAATACATGTTTGCAATGTGTTAAATTATAATAATAATAATATTAATAATAATGCATTTTATTTATAACCTGCCTTTCTTAAACACAAGGCGCTACAAAAGAGAGATAACAACAACGAGATACAATAAAAACAGACACATTCATTTACAACAAGCAGCTTTAAAAAGGTGTGTCTTTAAAGAATTCTTAAAATCGTCCAATGTTGGTGAGTCTCTAATTCCCGAAGGTAGAGCATTCCATAAATGCGGTGCTGCGACCGAAAATGCTCGACCGCCCATTGATCTTAATTTATATGGAGGCCGGTGAAGGATGCATGACCTAGAAGAGCGCAGAGAGCGAGCTGCAGTGGGAGAGCTAACTAAACTGTAGAGATAGGCAGGGGCTATCATGCTAGCAACATGCTAATTCATGCTAGCAACATACTAGCAACAGGTTAAATCATGCTAGCAACATGGTAATTCAGACTAAAATCTTCTATGTAAATGCTAAAACAAGCTAACAACATGATAAAACATGTTAGGACAATGTTCACATTTTCACACAAGGGTTTGTCAAGCCAACATAAAAGTTTGTGGCAAAAAACGTTAATTTGTAGTTGTCTAGAAGCAGGTGAGTGCAGCCCAGTCAGTACATCTATTCCTCGTCATCTGCGCACTCTTTCATCAGTCTTATGAGCCGATTCCATTTCACGTCAGTCAGAGAGATCGACAGACAGAGAGAAAGAAAGACGCCCGTCTCTAATTTACACAATAATAATAATTTGCCAGCTCAAGCATGCAGATAATCGGATGAGCGTGTGATTGAAAGCTTTAGCGAGGCGTGAACACATCTATGACTGATGTCTCATGACAAACTCACTCACACAAAGCCTTATTTCCATCTGGCTGACACCAAGACCTGTGCTGATAAACGCCGCATTGTTCCCGCAGCTCAAACACAGGTTCACTTATGAAAAGATGAAATATAAGAGACATAAACCGTGTGACCTCCTGCGTTCGTTAATACGCTGATTATAAAACACTCATTATGTCCTTCAATAGCAGCGACAAAAAAATGGACGGAAACAAGGTTTCATTTCACACAAAACATGATATACAGTATATAAATAAGATTACGTTTCTGACTCAACTGGCAGATATTCATTCTTCTTTAAACCATAAATTCACTTAATACTAGGGATGCACGATATATCGGCCAGCATATCGGAATCGGCCGATATATGTTCATTTTTAACGTTATCGTTATCGGCCTGGTAAGAAAATTTGGCCGATATATTAAGCCGATAAATAATGTATTATTCCCTTCAGCTGAGACACTTGTTGAGAACTGTTTATGTTTTTAAATTTCTTGAAATATGATTGAAATCTCTTCAAAAAATGAAAATCTGGTTTGGGACAACATGTGCAACGCAAATCTGTCATATCGGCTATACAACACTATAATGAGAACATCATTATAATCGTGCGCTTGGGACGTGGATTTAATTGTGAGACTTTTGTTTTTGTAATCAGACTCTCAAAATTAGATAAAAATTATTTGGATTTAAGTTTATCGGCCGATATATCGGTTATCGGCTTTCAAATATAAAGAATTATCGGTTATCGGTATCGGCCAAAAGTTTCATATCGGTGCATCCCTACTTAATACATTTGTATATTTACTAGATTTTTAATTCTGATTTAACCCTCTCTCTTCATTTTGCATGTGAATGTACAATATTTTAGTTAGATAATGTATTTTATTTAATATTTAGTGTTTTTAGGCGATTTTATGGTCCTAAATTATATTTACACTGAAACAAAATAGAATCATACAATCATATGTTTGTATTGATCTCAAAATTGCATTATTAGATTCATTTCAGACTCAGTTTAAATAAATCACACTGCAAAACATCATATTTCTGTCTCGTTCTCCAGCGCTTATATCTACACACTCTTAACCCTGTCGAGCTCGTCGCGTGTCGGTAGTTTAATAATGTTTTTTGATTTAATATTTAGTATTTTTAGGGGATTTTATGGTGCTAAATTATATTTACACTGAATTTATAATCCATTTCTTCTGTTTTTGAGCGTAGAGCTGATAATTTAACGTCCAGCTTAAACTGTGGAGAATCTGGAACGCTTTAGAGCGACAGACTGAAGTTTGATCTCTTCTCAAACACCACACTTGCAGATTATTGCTGAAGAGAAGAATTTTACGTTTATTGTTATGAAAAATGCACAAAAATATAGTTTTTTATGAAGTCTAAAAATCCGGTTTTATAGACGGAGATAATGTGAGGCGTAAGTGTGTGTTCGGCGTGTGAGCTGATCTCTCAGTAAACCAGCGTTCAGTGAGATGTTGTTCGGCTGCAGTTCCAAACGCTTCCACTAGAGGAAACTCGTCTCGCATTCATTTCCAATGCGCCATTTCGGACCGCGACGAGCACAAGTGTGACGCCCATCATGTGTGTGTGTGTGTGTGTGTGTGTAAATAAAAACGTCAAATGTTTCAGTCAAAAATGAAGAGCACCAGAGGGAATGTTTAGATTTGAAACAGGACATCATGTTTTGTTTCATTTACAACTTGGAGAAATAATTTTTTGTTAAGGCGACATCACGTCAAACCACCACTACTTATAATGACATCACAGTTTCATCTCTCGGAGTGTGTGTGTGTGTGTGTGTGTGTGTGGATCGTGTCTAACAGGAGAGCGTCTCTAAAGCTGTCAGAAGGAGTCACGGCTGATTCGTCTATGCAGACCTTTGACCTTCGGTGAAGGAGTAAACGGAGGGAAATGTGCGCTGCATCCGTCAGAGAAAACCTCCTGAAGCTCAACGGTGTTTATTACGTCACACTCGACAGAAAAACACACGGTGAGAGGCAGCGCGACTGAAGAGGACAAACAAGCCTCACACACAAACACTAACACACACACACACACACAGAGCTGGTCGTCGGCCCCGTGTTTGTCTGTCAGAAGCTTCATGAATAATTCACAGCGCAGAATCTCTGCAAACCCATTTAGCTGAAACACAGCGTTCATGTCGCCGAGTGAAACACTGATGCAGAAACACCGATCCTGATGGGAAAAGCAGGATAACTCGTCACTGAGGATCCTGCAGGACTCGCTGCAAACACCATGGGTTTCTGTCTCGGGTTCCAGAACTCTAAACATTCTCATATCAAGAGGCATTTACGGGAGAGTAAATTATCAGGACCAATATCTGACAATGGAGTCAGAACAATAATCTGGGTTCTCTTTGAATTAAGTTAATGTTCAAGTTATTTTGCTTCTTCTCCAGTGTCTTGATTTGAGGATGTTTGGATGACAGTGCTGGACAAAGAGACAGAAACACTGAGGACGAGTGAGATGTTCTGCGGCGTTGTAAAGAGGTTCATCCATGTGTGTTTCTAATGCATTCACAGGAACTGCAGATTCAGGGAAAAAATGGAGAAACAAAAGCATTCGCCGTAAATCTGTGTTCGTCGTCTCGGGAAGAAAAGGAAAACCCTCAGGCAAACTAACCACTGTTAACACTGCAGTGACCTCACACACACACAATCATAATCATAAACGAACATCCCTGTATGAGTGTGTGTGACTAATAACGCTGGGTAATAACGCTGGGTAATAACGCTGGGTAGTAACGCTGGTAGTATCGCTGGGTAATAACGCTGGGTAATAACGCTGGGTAGTAACGCTGGGTAGTAACGCTGGGTAATAACGCTGGGTAATAACGCTGGGTAATAACGCTGGGTAATAACGCTGGGTAGTAACGCTGGGTAGTAACGCTGGGTAATAACGCTGGGTAATAACGCTGGGTAGTAACGCTGGTAGTAACGCTGGGTAATAACGCTGGGTAATAACGCTGGGTAATAACGCTGGGTAGTAACGCTGGTAGTATCGCTGGGTAATAACGCTGGGTAATAACGCTGGGTAGTAACGCTGGTAGTATCGCTGGGTAATAACGCTGGGTAATAACGCTGGGTAGTAACGCTGGGTAGTAACGCTGGGTAATAACGCTGGGTAATAACGCTGGGTAATAACGCTGGGTAGTAACGCTGGGTAATAACGCTGGGTAATAACGCTGGTAGTAACGCTGGTAGTATCGCTGGGTAATAACGCTGGGTAGTAACGCTGGGTAGTAATGCTGGGTAATAACGCTGGGTAATAACGCTGGGTAATAACGCTGGGTAGTAACGCTGGGTAGTAACGCTGGGTAATAACGCTGGGTAATAACGCTGGGTAATAACGCTGGGTAATAACGCTGGGTAGTAACGCTGGTAGTATCGCTGGGTAATAACGCTGGGTAGTAACGCTGGGTAGTAACGCTGGGTAGTAATGCTGGGTAATAACGCTGGGTAATAACGCTGGGTAGTAACGCTGGGTAGTAACGCTGGGTAATAACGCTGGGTAATAACGCTGGGTAATAACGCTGGGTAATAACGCTGGGTAATAACGCTGGGTAATAACGCTGGGTAGTAACGCTGGGTAATAACGTATCGATTGCATTTAAAATGTCGATTGCATTTAAAGTGTTGTTTATAGCATTACACACACACACACACACAGTTTAAATAAGTGGTGCTAGTAAAGGTTGTCGTATTCTTGCTGATAACACACACACACACACACACACGTTAAATAAGCTGTGTTAGTAAAGCCTGTCGTATTCCTACTGATAACACACACAGACACACACACACACACACACACGTTAAATAAGCTGTGTTAGTAAAGCCTGTCGTATTCCTACTGATAACACACACAGACACACACACACACACACACACACACATTAAATAAGCTGTGTTAGTAAAGCCTGTCGTATTCCTACTGATAACACACACAGACACACACACACACACACATTAAATAAGCTGTGTTAGTAAAGCCTGTTGTATTCTCGCCGATAACACACACACACACACACGTGCTGATAACAGTATTTTCTCAGAGAGTTTGAGCTGAAGGCATGAAGCTGCAGACGTGGAGAATCACGTGCATCAACACACCAACAATAATGTGCAAATGAGACATTTCAACACAAAAGGCATCATGTAGCAAAGTGCAAAACTGTGTCGGTCCGTGTAGCTGCTCTCTTCTTCTCGTCCGCACTCAAGCCTGTTTAAATACAAATAAGCAATCGCATCTTTTCTATTATTGCACATGAATTATTGAGCGACACTCCATCGTGTTTACAGCTCTGACTGCAGCGAGAGAGAGACACCGAACGACAGAGAGAGAGAGAGAGAGAGAGAGACTGATCTCATCCCGTTGTTCTGTCGATCTGTCCTACCTTGTCAGATTTTCCTACCGTAGCGCAAAATTATAGCCATATCTATTGGTTCATCCTACCTCGTCGTAAAATCCTACTGAGCGTTTCTGCTTCGCGTCTGTGACTAGTACATTAAATATTTCAGTGTAACTTTGCCGAATTTTCTTATTAGGCTATGTTACGGTGATTTTACAGTGAAAAGTAAGTTACCTCTTCAGATTGTCCTATGAAATAAACGGTAGGATGATTTTACGTTGCAAAATACCTCATCAGATTGTGCTACCAGTATGAAATAAACGAGTAGTATGATTTTACAGTGCAAAATGCCTCATCAGATTGTCCTACCAGTATGAAATAAACGAGTAGTATAATCGTGTGTGTGTGTTTATATTTTACACCAAACAATCAAATCAATTCATGCCAATTCATCAATTTAATGTGAGAGTAAACAGTTCTCATTACTGCTATTATATCTTTGTATGGTAATAATTGACATAAATAGTGAAAAAAGATCTCGCGCAAGTAGTAAAATATTATGGGCGTGTTGTTCAGCGTGACAAAAATGACGTATTATTGATGTGCGCATGTGCAGTAAGCCTTGGTAGGACAATCTGACGGGTAGGATGGAATGTCAGAACACCGTCACTCAGAATCTATTTGCATTCCTAAAGACGATCCATCCATTCCCAGCGGAGACAAACGCCACACGCCACACAAGAAAAATGCTTCCCGACAGAGAACAGGAGACGAGATGCTGAGACTCGCACATCTACTGACAGATATATATTAGTGCTGTCAAACGATTCAAATATTTAATCGTGATTAATCGCATTAATGTCATAGTTAACTCGCGATTAATCGCACATTTTTATCTATTCTAAATGTCTCTTGATTTCTTTTTGTCCCATATTAATTTTTCTCATTTTACTGCTCTTATCAACATGGAAAAGTGGATCGGCTTGCTTTGTGCAAATGTTTTGTTTTTATTGAAAACAACACTGTCATATACTGTGTTCAGTTTCACACCAACATTCTCGGAGCAAATAATCTCTCACACAATGTAACAATGTCCATCAATAAAAGGGTGAAACAAACACTGACGAGGTCCTGATATTGATGAGGGGGCGGAGAATTCACATAGTGTGTGAGTGTGTGTGAGTGTGTGTGTGTGCTTGGCCATCAAGTGGTATTTCAGACTGGACGTGCTGCAATGATGATAGCTCAGTTCACAATGACAAAACACACAGATCACTTTGGTCTCAGCCATGGAACCATTTCGGCGTCTGTTGCTCGTCATCCACTCAAAATGTAACGGTAACCAACTATTTTGCCGGCTCACAAGCCCACACATTTGTGTGCGGCGTGCCTGGTGTTTTGTTTCCGGTCTAGCTAGATCCGCGTGTGCTTTAGTCGACGAAGCAACAAAACGTCCTCACGCCGCGCAAGCCATTGAAAGGAATGGGTTTCAAAGCGCAGTGAAAACTCGTACATTTCTGAGCAAACTTTGCCCGCCGATGAAATAATTGCTACAGTGGTTGTATGTGGGCAATAATAAAAAAAAAATAGCTTGCAGCAACATATGGAAAAAAAGAACTATGAACTAGTAACTTTTTTGGAACTGTAAATTTAGTTCAAAATTGTGAAGTATGAACTATGAACTGAACTAGTTCATTTGCAAATTTGTGAACTGAACTTTGAACAAGTTAATGTAGAAAGTGAACTTTACCAACACTGGTGACTATATTACAGTTCATTAGTTTGCACTCTGCAACCGCTTTCACGTCCCTCCATTGGTGTTCAGTGGGGTTCGAGTCCCTCCAGAGGTGTTCAGTGGGGTTCGAGTCCCTCCAGATGTGTTCAGTGGGGTTCGAGTCCCTCCAGAGGTGTTCAGTGGGGTTCGAGTCCCTCCAGAGGTGTTCAGTGGGGTTTGAGTCCCTCCAGAGGTGTTCAGTGGGGTTTGAGTCCCTCCAGAGGTGTTCAGTGGGGTTCGAGTCCCTCCAAATGTGTTCAGTGGGGTTCGAGTCCCTCCAGAGGTGTTCAGTGGGGTTCGAGTCCCTCCAGAGGTGTTCAGTGGGGTTTGAGTCCTTCCAGAGGTGTTCACTGGGGTTCGAGTCCCACCAGAGGTGTTCAGTGGGGTTTGAGTCCTTCCAGAAGTGTTCAGTGGGGTTCGAGACCCTCCAGTGGTGTTCAGTGGGCTTTGAGTCCCACCAGAAGTGTTCAGTGGGGTTCGAGTCCCTCCAGAGGTGTTCAGTGGGGTTCGAGTCCTTCCAGAGGTGTTCAGTGGAGTTCGAGTCCCTCCAGAGGTGTTCAGTGGGGTTTGAGTCCCTACAGAGGTGTTCAGTGGAGTTCGAGTCCCTCCAGAGGTGTTCAGTGGGGTTTGAGTCCTTCCAGAGGTGTTCAGTGGGGTTCGAGTCCCTCCAGAGGTGTTCAGTGGGGTTTGAGTCCCTCCAGAGGTTTTCAGTGGGGTTCGAGTCCTTCCAGAGGTGTTCTGTGGGGTTCAAGTCCCTCCAGAGGTGTTCAGTGGGGTTTGAGTACCTCCAGAGGTGTTCAGTGGGCTTTGAGTCCCACCAGAAGTGTTCAGTGGGGTTCGAGTCCTTCCAGAGGTGTTCAGTGGGGTTCGAGTCCCTCCAGAGGTGTTCTGTGGGGTTCAAGTCCCTCCAGAGGTGTTCAGTGGGGTTTGAGTACCTCCAGAGGTGTTCAGTGGGCTTTGAGTCCCACCAGAAGTGTTCAGTGGGGTTCGAGTCCTTCCAGAGGTGTTCAGTGGGGTTCGAGTCCTTCCAGAGGTGTTCAGTGGGCTTTGAGTCCCTCCAGAGGTGTTCTGTGGGGTTCAAGTCCCTCCAGATGTGTTCAGTGGTGTTCAAGTCCCTCCAGAGGTGTTCAGTGGGGTTTGAGTACCTCCAAAGGTGTTCAGTGGGGTTTGAGTCCCTCCAGAGGTGTTCAGTGGAGTTCGAGTCTCACCAGAGGTGTTCAGTGGGGTTCCAGTCCCTCCAGAGGTGTTCAGTGGAGTTTGAGTCCCTCCAGAGATGTTCAGTGGAGTTCGAGTCCCTCCAGAGGTGTTCAGTGGGGTTCGAGTCCTTCCAGAGATGTTCAGTGGGGTTTGAGTCCCTCCAGAGATGTTCAGTGGGGTTTGAGTACCTCCAAAGGTGTTCAGTGGGGTTTGAGTCCCTCCAGAGGTGTTCAGTGGAGTTCGAGTCTCACCAGAGGTGTTCAGTGGGGTTCCAGTCCCTCCAGAGGTGTTCAGTGGAGTTTGAGTCCCTCCAGAGGTGTTCAGTGGAGTTCGAGTCCCTCCAGAGGTGTTCAGTGGGGTTCGAATCCCTCCAGAGGTGTTCAGTGGAGTTTGAGTCCCTCCAGAGGTGTTCAGTGGAGTTTGAGTCCCTCCAGAGGTGTTCAGTGGAGTTCGAGTCCCTCCAGAGGTGTTCAGTGGAGTTTGAGTCCCTCCAGAGGTGTTCAGTGGAGTTTGAGTCCCTCCAGAGATGTTCAGTGGAGTTCGAGTCCCTCCAGAGGTGTTCAGTGGGGTTCGAGTCCTTCCAGAGATGTTCAGTGGGGTTTGAGTCCCTCCAGAGATGTTCAGTGGGGTTTGAGTACCTCCAAAGGTGTTCAGTGGCGTTTGAGTCCCTCCAGAGGTGTTCAGTGGAGTTCGAGTCTCACCAGAGGTGTTCAGTGGGGTTCCAGTCCCTCCAGAGTTGTTCAGTGGAGTTTGAGTCCCTCCAGAGGTGTTCAGTGGAGTTCGAGTCCCTCCAGAGGTGTTCAGTGGGGTTCGAATCCCTCCAGAAGTGTTCAGTGGAGTTCGAGTCTCACCAGAGGTGTTCAGTGGGGTTTGAGTCCCTCCAGAGGTGTTCAGTGGAGTTTGAGTCCCTCCAGAGATGTTCAGTGGGGTTCGAGTCCCTCCAGAGGTGTTCAGTGGGGTTTGAGTCCCTCCAGAGGTGTTCAGTGGGGTTCGAGTCCCTCCAGAGGTGTTCAGTGGGGTTTGAGTCCCTCCAGAGGTGTTCAGTGGGGTTCGAATCCCTCCAGAAGTGTTCAGTGGAGTTTGAGTCTCACCAGAGGTGTTCAGTGGGGTTTGAGTCCCTCCAGAGGTGTTCAGTGGGGTTCGAGTCCCTCCAGAGGTGTTCAGTGGGGTTTGAGTCCCTCCAGAGGTGTTCAGTGGAGTTCGAGTCCCTCCAGAGGTGTTCAGTGGGGTTCGAATCCCTCCAGAAGTGTTCAGTGGAGTTCGAGTCTCACCAGAGGTGTTCAGTGGGGTTTGAGTCCCTCCAGAGGTGTTCAGTGGAGTTTGAGTCCCTCCAGAGATGTTCAGTGGGGTTCCAGTCCCTCCAGAGGTGTTCAGTGGAGTTTGAGTCCCTCCAGAGATGTTCAGTGGGGTTCGAGTCCCTCCAGAGGTGTTCAGTGGGGTTTGAGTCCCTCCAGAGGTGTTCAGTGGGGTTCGAGTCCCTCCAGAGGTGTTCAGTGGGGTTTGAGTCCCTCCAGAGGTGTTCAGTGGGGTTCGAATCCCTCCAGAAGTGTTCAGTGGAGTTCGAGTCTCACCAGAGGTGTTCAGTGGGGTTTGAGTCCCTCCAGAGGTGTTCAGTGGGGTTCGAGTCCCTCCAGAGGTGTTCAGTGGGGTTTGAGTCCCTCCAGAGGTGTTCAGTGGAGTTCGAGTCCCTCCAGAGGTGTTCAGTGGGGTTTGAGTCCTTCCAGAGGTGTTCAGTGGGGTTCGAGTCCCTCCAGAGGTGTTCAGTGGGGTTTGAGTCCCTCCAGAGGTTTTCAGTGGGGTTCGAGTCCTTCCAGAGGTGTTCTGTGGGGTTCAAGTCCCTCCAGAGGTGTTCAGTGGGGTTTGAGTACCTCCAGAGGTGTTCAGTGGGCTTTGAGTCCCACCAGAAGTGTTCAGTGGGGTTCGAGTCCTTCCAGAGGTGTTCAGTGGGGTTCGAGTCCCTCCAGAGGTGTTCTGTGGGGTTCAAGTCCCTCCAGAGGTGTTCAGTGGGGTTTGAGTACCTCCAGAGGTGTTCAGTGGGCTTTGAGTCCCACCAGAAGTGTTCAGTGGGGTTCGAGTCCTTCCAGAGGTGTTCAGTGGGGTTCGAGTCCTTCCAGAGGTGTTCAGTGGGCTTTGAGTCCCTCCAGAGGTGTTCTGTGGGGTTCAAGTCCCTCCAGATGTGTTCAGTGGTGTTCAAGTCCCTCCAGAGGTGTTCAGTGGGGTTTGAGTACCTCCAAAGGTGTTCAGTGGGGTTTGAGTCCCTCCAGAGGTGTTCAGTGGAGTTCGAGTCTCACCAGAGGTGTTCAGTGGGGTTCCAGTCCCTCCAGAGGTGTTCAGTGGAGTTTGAGTCCCTCCAGAGATGTTCAGTGGAGTTCGAGTCCCTCCAGAGGTGTTCAGTGGGGTTCGAGTCCTTCCAGAGATGTTCAGTGGGGTTTGAGTCCCTCCAGAGATGTTCAGTGGGGTTTGAGTACCTCCAAAGGTGTTCAGTGGGGTTTGAGTCCCTCCAGAGGTGTTCAGTGGAGTTCGAGTCTCACCAGAGGTGTTCAGTGGGGTTCCAGTCCCTCCAGCGGTGTTCAGTGGAGTTTGAGTCCCTCCAGAGGTGTTCAGTGGAGTTCGAGTCCCTCCAGAGGTGTTCAGTGGGGTTCGAATCCCTCCAGAGGTGTTCAGTGGAGTTTGAGTCCCTCCAGAGGTGTTCAGTGGAGTTTGAGTCCCTCCAGAGGTGTTCAGTGGAGTTCGAGTCCCTCCAGAGGTGTTCAGTGGAGTTTGAGTCCCTCCAGAGGTGTTCAGTGGAGTTTGAGTCCCTCCAGAGATGTTCAGTGGAGTTCGAGTCCCTCCAGAGGTGTTCAGTGGGGTTCAAGTCCTTCCAGAGATGTTCAGTGGGGTTTGAGTCCCTCCAGAGATGTTCAGTGGGGTTTGAGTACCTCCAAAGGTGTTCAGTGGGGTTTGAGTCCCTCCAGAGGTGTTCAGTGGAGTTCGAGTCTCACCAGAGGTGTTCAGTGGGGTTCCAGTCCCTCCAGAGGTGTTCAGTGGAGTTTGAGTCCCTCCAGAGGTGTTCAGTGGAGTTCGAGTCCCTCCAGAGGTGTTCAGTGGGGTTCGAATCCCTCCAGAAGTGTTCAGTGGAGTTCGAGTCTCACCAGAGGTGTTCAGTGGGGTTTGAGTCCCTCCAGAGGTGTTCAGTGGAGTTTGAGTCCCTCCAGAGATGCTCAGTGGGGTTCCAGTCCCTCCAGAGGTGTTCAGTGGAGTTTGAGTCCCTCCAGAGATGTTCAGTGGGGTTTGAGTCCCTCCAGAGGTGTTCAGTGGGGTTTGAGTCCCTCCAGAGGTGTTCAGTGGGGTTCGAGTCCCTCCAGAGGTGTTCAGTGGGGTTTGAGTCCCTCCAGAGGTGTTCAGTGGGGTTCGAATCCCTCCAGAAGTGTTCAGTGGAGTTTGAGTCTCACCAGAGGTGTTCAGTGGGGTTTGAGTCCCTCCAGAGGTGTTCAGTGGGGTTCGAGTCCCTCCAGAGGTGTTCAGTGGGGTTTGAGTCCCTCCAGAGGTGTTCAGTGGAGTTCGAGTCCCTCCAGAGGTGTTCAGTGGGGTTCGAATCCCTCCAGAAGTGTTCAGTGGAGTTCGAGTCTCACCAGAGGTGTTCAGTGGGGTTTGAGTCCCTCCAGAGGTGTTCAGTGGAGTTTGAGTCCCTCCAGAGATGTTCAGTGGGGTTCCAGTCCCTCCAGAGGTGTTCAGTGGAGTTTGAGTCCCTCCAGAGATGTTCAGTGGGGTTCGAGTCCCTCCAGAGGTGTTCAGTGGGGTTTGAGTCCCTCCAGAGGTGTTCAGTGGGGTTCGAGTCCCTCCAGAGGTGTTCAGTGGGGTTTGAGTCCCTCCAGAGGTGTTCAGTGGGGTTCGAATCCCTCCAGAAGTGTTCAGTGGAGTTCGAGTCTCACCAGAGGTGTTCAGTGGGGTTTGAGTCCCTCCAGAGGTGTTCAGTGGGGTTCGAGTCCCTCCAGAGGTGTTCAGTGGGGTTTGAGTCCCTCCAGAGGTGTTCAGTGGAGTTCGAG
>NC_142772.1:50013198-50015698 GCF_988280905.1 Pimephales promelas
TGATTTAATGACTCGTACATGTAAGTACACACTGATGGCCTAAGACACGAAACGAGCGGTTTGTGTGAGAAAACCAACAGTATTTATATCGTTTTTATCTCGTGTAATCACAGCCACTGACGGCACGGGCGCTTCGGTCTGGAAGTGATCGACGTCACTCTTTGTTTATACAGAGATTTGGGAAGTTTCACCTTTCACTAAACATATTTAGATATACGAGAAACCGCAATGGAAGACGATTTCGGGATATCTAAATATGTTTAGTAAAAGGTAAAACTTCCGAAATCTCCGTGTAAATATTGAGTGACGTCACACGCGAGCGATCACTTCCCGCGTAACATTGAACTGATTCAGTTCGGTTCAGTTGGACATCTGACATGATTACACGAGGTAAAAACTATATAAATACTGTTGGTTTTCTCACACAAACCGCTCGTTTCGTGTCTTAGGCCATCAGTGTGTACTTACATTTACGAGTCATTAAATCATGTTTAATTTGGACTTCTCTGTGCTGCTCTTTGGTGGACCCCCTTAGCCTCCAGTGTATGACTGATAGACAACAACGGTTTGACTGAAAAATGTCAAAATTGAAAATACTGTGGAAACAAAGACACCGACATCTTGGATGCCCTTGAGGGAAGATAAAACATATCAAACATTAATTTCAAAGTCAACTATACCTTTAACACTTTCTACACACTTCACACTGACCTCAGGAAACTGTTCTGGGTGTTAGTGAACACACAATGTGTGTGTGTGTGTGTGTGTGTGTTGGCCAGAGGTCATGACTCATGAGGGATAATGCAGTAAAGCAGGTCTACTACAGATGAACTGTGATGATTGTAAAGATTAATGCGCTTCCCTCACGACCCATGATGCAGCAGAGTGAGATATTCCCTGAGAGCGAGTGTTAATCCGGCGCCATTCACAGATTAAATCACTGGAAGTGTGTGTGTGTGTGTCCGTAAACTACTATTCAGGAGTGTGGAAAGATTTTATTCCCACAAAATTGGTGCTTTTATTAATAAAAGATGCATTAAAGTCTTCAAAAGTAACTACATTTATAACGTTACAAAATATTCTATTTCTAATAAATGTTGTTCTTTTGAACTAAATCCTCATATTAGAGTGATTTCTGGAGGATCATGTGACTCTGAAGACTGGAGGAATGATGATAAACTCAGGAATAAATGACACTTTACTGTATATTCACAGATGATTTACATCATAATGATATCTCACAATATTACAGTATTTACTGTATTTTTGATTAAATAAAAGCAGCCTGATGAGCAGAAGAGACTCTTTCTAAACTTCTAGAAGGATGGACAGAGAGAATGTGTGTATATAAATGAGCAAGTTTATTCTATTGTACACATATGTGTGTAATTAGTGTGTGTGTGTGAGTGTGTTCTGTAATCCTGATGCCCATGAGTGGAGGATTATGGGTGATTTGTGTGTGTGTTGCCCTCACTGTCTCCAGATTCATAAATTATGCATTATTGTTTGAGAATATAAATTGAAATGGGGTTTTATTGTCATAACAACCCGTTTTCCCGATGCGCCGCTGTATTCGTGGCTGATGGGCTGCGACACACACTTAAAGAGATATGCTTCACACACACACACACACACACACACACACACGTTTCCACTGGGAGCCATGGCCGGTTTAAATGTCAGCAGCGACAAGCTGTCAGTGACACTCTCCTGAGACACACACACAAACACACACACACACACACACACACGCACAAACACACACACACACACACACACACACACACACACACACACACACACACACACACACACACACACACACAAACATACACACACTCACTGAGACACACACACACACACACACACAGTTTAACTAGATGTACTAAAATAACTAAAACTGAAATAAAAATAAATAAAACCTATACAAATATATACAAAAAACAATAACTAATTCTAATAAAAACTCACAAAATAATTATTAAAATTTAAATGAACACGGAAAATATATAAAAATAACAACTAATAAAATATTGATAATTATAATGATACTAAAGTGACTTATCTAGTCAGACAGCGAGTCTTAACGTCAGCGAGTTTCAGCCGAATCAGATGATTAACAGAGGCTAATGAGAGTCGTTATGACTGGAAATAATAAACATTCATTATCTCAACCACAAGCTGGAGTGACGACGACAGACGGATCCGATGAAATTATTAAATATTAAAAAAATAAAATAAAAATATATTAAAAAACTCATCTATCAGCTCTTCATTCCTCTGAGCATTGACATGTTTTTCTGCTGTTTTGTGTTGTGTTTGTATTTTGATATTACATTTTATTTGTGCAACTGTAAGATATGTAAGATATAGTGCACACTACTGAGGATCCCTTCAGATGCTCACTCGTTATTGGCACAGACTCCATTATATATATATATATATCTGCTCCGTAACGCAGACTCCAGTATGAAGCGTTTGTTTCCATACAGTCATCATA
>NC_142772.1:50020698-50040698 GCF_988280905.1 Pimephales promelas
ACTTTTATATATTACTTCATCAATGTAACACTTTTATATATTACTTCATCAGTGTAACACTTTTATATATTACTCCATCAGTGTAACACTTTTATATATTACTCCATCAGTGTAACACTTTTATATATTACTTCATCAGTGTAACACTTTATATATTACTTCATCAGTGTAACACTTTATATATTACTTCATCAGTGTAACACTTTTATATATTACTCCATCAGTGTAACACTTTTATATATTACTCCATCAGTGTAACACTTTTATATATTACTTCATCAGTGTAACACTTTTATATATTACTTCATCAGTGTAACACTTTTATATATTACTCCATCAGTGTAACACTTTTATATATTACTTCATCAGTGTAACACTTTTATATATTACTTCATCAGTGTAACACTTTATATATTACTTCATCAGTGTAACACTTTATATATTACTTCATCAGTGTAACACTTTTATATATTACTCCATCAGTGTAACACTTTTATATATTACTCCATCAGTGTAACACTTTTATATATTACTTCATCAGTGTAACACTTTTATATATTACTTCATCAGTGTAACACTTTTATATATTACTCCATCAGTGTAACACTTTTATATATTACTTCATCAGTGTAACACTTTTATATATTACTTCATCAGTGTAACACTTTTATATATTACTTCATCAGTGTAACACTTTTATATATTACTCCATCAGTGTAACACTTTTATATATTACTTCATCAGTGTAACACTTTTATATATTACTTCATCAGTGTAACACTTTTATATATTACTCCATCAGTGTAACACTTTTATATATTACTTCATCAGTGTAACACTTTTATATATTACTCCATCAGTGTAACACTTTTATATATTACTTCATCAGTGTAACACTTTTATATATTACTTCATCAGTGTAACACTTTTATATATTACTTCATCAGTGTAACACTTTTATATATTACTCCATCAGTGTAACACTTTTATATATTACTTCATCAGTGTAACACTTTTATATATTACTTCATCAGTGTAACACTTTATATATTACTTCATCAGTGTAACACTTTATATATTACTTCATCAGTGTAACACTTTTATATATTACTTCATCAGTGTAACACTTTTATATATTACTCCATCAGTGTAACACTTTTATATATTACTTCATCAGTGTAACACTTTTATATATTACTTCATCAGTGTAACACTTTTATATATTACTCCATCAGTGTAACACTTTTATATATTACTTCATCAGTGTAACACTTTTATATATTACTTCATCAGTGTAACACTTTTATATATTACTCCATCAGTGTAACACTTTTATATATTACTTCATCAGTGTAACACTTTTATATATTACTTCATCAGTGTAACACTTTTATATATTACTCCATCAGTGTAACACTTTTATATATTACTTCATCAGTGTAACACTTTTATATATTACTCCATCAGTGTAACACTTTTATATATTACTTCATCAGTGTAACACTTTTATATATTACTTCATCAGTGTAACACTTTTATATATTACTTCATCAATGTAACACTTTTATATATTACTTCATCAGTGTAACACTTTTATATATTACTTCATCAGTGTAACACTTTTATATATTACTCCATCAGTGTAACACTTTTATATATTACTCCATCAGTGTAACACTTTTATATATTACTTCATCAGTGTAACACTTTTATATATTACTCCATCAGTGTAACACTTTTATATATTACTTCATCAGTGTAACACTTTTATATATTACTTCATCAGTGTAACACTTTTATATATTACTCCATCAGTGTAACACTTTTATATATTACTTCATCAGTGTAACACTTTTATATATTACTTCATCAGTGTATCACTTTTAAATGCTTTTATTGATGTCATTTTTATATATACTGTATCTGTATCAATACAACAGTTTATCTACTTTTATCAATTTAACATTTAAACTCATATCAATTTAAAACTTTTTATACACTTTTGCTAATGTAACTTTTATATACTTTTATAGAATGTTGCCAATTATTTCCGTTTCAATCAATCAATCAATGAACACAATCACTGAAACCCCCAGAGCTGATCTCTGAACAGTCAGACTGGAGGATCAGAGATAACTGTTGAACAGAGTTTGTGTTTAGCAGCATCCAATCAGAACACAGAATCTGATGCATCTGCTTCACAAAATGAACAAAACATCTACAAAAACACCAAAGCTGTGAAGTCTGACATAATCACGCTGAATATAAACAGAGCAGATTTACATGGACGGGAAAATAAAAACAAGAACAAAAAGCTCATTTCAAAGCGCTAACGATCAAATGCAGAATCTCACAAAGGAAAATGAAACTCATGGAAATAAAAAAAAAACAAGAGTTTCTTCGCAAAAGGTTCAATAGTCAAAGTTTCTTCAGAATCCCTTTAATCCCACACACACTCGCTCAACAACACATGAATATTAACGTGAACTGCACCAGCGATGGACCCGCTCAGATCAACAGATGTTAGAGCTCTTATGAACAGATTATGATGAATATCGCTCCACTGCACGTCTAGTTGACTATCTGACAGGATAAAAGATGCCTTTTTAATCACAAGACGCCCAAAAGCTGATGACTTTTTAAGTCTGGGATAAAATGTGTTCCGCCAACAGCAGATTCAATCATCTGACGAGAGGAGGCCGTGGCTTCAATTATACACACACCTCTGGCAATCACAGAGCTGCTTTCTTACTTAGTCTTGTTTCCAATTCTCAAATCAAGATGTTTTTAGTAAAGTAGTAAAAGATATTATGTCTTGTTTTCTGGGGAAATAATTCAAAATCAAGTGAGTTGTTGCATATAAAAAGCTGCCAATGGGGTCAGATCAGGGCCGGCGCTCCGCACACGCACATCACGCACTGCGCGTAGGGCACCAAGTGCTTGGGGGGGCACCAAAAAATCTGGGTGGTGAAAAATCATCACAATAGGCTACTAGTATAAATAACAAATACAATATGTCTAAAGCATGTTAATATACAAAAGCAATACAAAAGTAATATAGGCCTAGACCAAATTAGTGGAGAAAAAGGTGAATCTCCTGTGCCACTCTCCCTCTGGTGCCCCCCCTTCCCCACCTCGCAGTGGTCTGTTCCTCAATCAGTGTCAAATTTGGCAGACACCTGATCGACATCAGACATGGTCTCTAAAGAGTCGGGGGCGGAAAAAAGGAAAAAGAAGAGACAGTGGGATGATACTTGTTTGCAGGTAAGACAATGTTTTAAATAAAAGTGTTAGTTTTGTAGGCACCCTTGCTTCGTGTATGCATGTCCAGAGGGGCGTCGCTAGTTGTGCAAATGATCCAGGGCTTTGCCCTGCATGTAGAATTTTTTATTTTAACGGGGGTCCGGGGGTTTCTCCCTGGGTTTTTTTTTTTTTTACTTGGGCTGTTTAAGATGCAGTTAGTTTGTTTGAGAAGAAAAGGAAGATCGCTTAGATATGTTTTTTCGTTGTTGTTCTATCGGATAATGCGGTCAAAGGCCCAAGGGCGACATCTATTGGTGAAACTGCAATTTAAAAAAAAAACACAATCTCACTGTTTGTATATTTTTTATATGGAGTTGTCAAATTATTAGGGCTGGGAAAAGCGTAATCACATCCAAAATAAAAGTTTCTACATGAGTACTGTGTATAATTATTTTGTATATATAATATACACACATATATATATTTAAGAAATATTTGCATGTATATACTGTATATATTAATAGATAATTTATATTATATATATATATATAAATTAAAATATTTTATATATAAATAACAAATATTTCTTAAATACATATACAAAATAATTATACACAGTACACACACATAGGCCTATATCATTAATGTAGACACAAACTTTTATTTTGGATGCGATTAATCGCGATTCATCTTTTCCCAGCCCTACAAATTATGTACAGAATTATTATACTGTGCCTCATCAGACCTCTTTTAAAGGTAGAATAGAGTTGTGAATTTTAAATGTTCCAGTGACACATAGGCCTATATTATATAAAAGACTAATGTGTGCAATATTTTTGTATACGATGGTTATTGATTTAGTACAATCCGTGAATATTTTGTCTTGTATTTCTGAATGCAGGGTCAATGCTAAAATACATGCAAGGAGCAACTCAAGGCCAGGAGGAAGAACCATCAACCAGCTGTTGTAGCCAGTTCCAAAAATGTGTTTTTAGTAATTGTGGTGGTTTTTGGTATTTATAATTTTAACCTTTTTATTATTTATTTCTTTGCATATTTGGTGCCATTGTTAATGTAAATGTATTTATTTGCAGCAGTTATTTTGGAAGTAAAGAGAACCTAACTAAGAAATTCTGAATGGTTGTTATTCCTTGGGTGAGTGGGTGGTGGGGGTGGGGGTGGGGTGTTAAGGGGGCACCACCAAGCATTTGTGCTTAGGGCACCCAAATGGCTAGCGCCGGCCCTGGGTCAGATACACCAATATTAGGCATGTTCCTGAGGGACGCGAGCCGTCTGAAGCCGGAGCCGGACGGAGAACGACTGTCCTCTGGGACCATCAGCCGAATGTTGAGTGAATCTGAAGGGCGTTCATGCAAAATGCTTCACTTAAAAAGCCTCTTTAAACCCCCAGTGCGAGTCCATCTCCACAGGAGCGGCGGCGCTTCATGAGGAAGGGAAACACTCCGACTGCACAAGAGTTGTGTATTCATGAACCTGATCAACTCTATCCATCACTAAACACTCTCGAGTCACGTTTGCTCACACCAAACAATATATCACAACACAGACACACAGTTCACCCAAAATGAAAACTATTGTGAGAAAAAAATTCAAGTTTTCAGAGTTTTCGTGTCAGTACTACATTAAACTACTATAAATAATGTTGAATATGATGTATAATCAGTTTTGGGGAGTAGTTAACTACAAGTAGCGACGCTACTAACTTAACCCTTGTGCATCAATTTAAAAAAGTTACACATAGGTAAAAAGAGGACAAAAATGTCCATGTCATAAAAACTGTCATAAAAACGTGACGCTTTGGAGCACAGACTTAAGTTTGGTATAATTTTAAAGAAGACCCTTTGCAGATTATTGCTGAAGTAAAATAATAATAATAAGTAAATCCAAAAAAAGTTATATAGGTATAAGTTTATGAAAATTATTTATAAAAAATATTTTATATAAAATATATATTTTTTTTAAATCAGGTTGAACTCAAAACTACAATAAAATCAAAGCCATAAATCTAAATAGGTTGCGTTCCAAATTTGAGGATGATATCTCAAAAAATGAGCTTTGGGTAACAGTTTGTTTGGGCGTAGTAACATATTTTTCCCATTGGGTGGCAGCAAAACCCCACTGGAGCTCACAGTGATTGGATTTGAATTTGCAGTTTTTCTCTCTCAGTATTATAAACACACACATTTATAACACACATACTAACCACACTCTGACATCCATACCAACACACCCACACAAATATTGTTGCATAATTTATCCCGTTGGCTCTATAATATGCCGAACCAGAAAACAGGAATAAAGCGATATTTGTTTTATTGGCTAAACTTAAAAAAAAATGGCGACATCTGATAAAAAATAGTAAAAAATAAAATTTTGAAGCCTTGCCATCAGAATGAAAGCCTCTTAACAAAGATTGCATAATTTTATAGTTAACTGAACCGGGGATTAAAAATGGCAGTTTTAATGGGTTTCAATGGGGACATTTTTGTCCAAAAGGCGCTGAGAGGGAGTGTTTTTTTGTACCTAATGCAAAAAATATTTTTTTAAGAAAATGACGGTGAAATAGTAAAATTCCAATAAAAATACACACCTGTGCCAAGTTTTTTGCAGTTAGCTTTAACACAGGCAAAGTGATCAAAAAAACTAAACTGAAAAAAGACAAAAATGTCCATAAGGATGCACAAGGGTAAACTACATTTTTCAGTAGCTTGGCAGTAGCTCAGTTGCTTTTTAAACAGTGTAGCTTCTCCAGTAGCTAACTACTTTTTGCAGCAAGTAGCGGTGTAGCTCGAGCGGTGTTTGTCCCTGCGCGAATCAGCCCGATGCTAGGATATTCTTCATCTTGTTAGATTACAAACTCATTTTTTGCCATTACCGCCACCTGTTGTTTAATCACGCGTCTTGCGGCTAACGGTTCCCTGACGTACAGAAGTGTGTTGACAGTGACACACCCATATTATGATTATCCATGACGGAGCAAGACGTGACGGCAGATTTGGATGATGGAGAAACAACTAACGTTAATTACCCATGGCCTTATTTATCCAAGTTCAATCGGTATTTTTGAGAAAATGTTCTACATGCAATTTACGTTGGATGTATATTTTTTTCCTTGCAATGTTGTAGGCTATTTGTTTCACTTTTGACAAACATTCTGAGATATTTGGGTGTTGTGTGTAATAAAACAATACTTTTTGAAATCATTAATTTTATTGCATTGTTTTAAACACTAGTGTTTAAAACAATGCAATAAAATTGTGATTTCAAAAACTATCGTTGTCCCTTTCTGTCCTTAGACACTTATTCAGTTATTAATAATATACATTGTTCAAAAAAGCAAAAGTAGTTTCAATGTAGCTAGCTACTTTTTGATCGTAACTTGTAGTGAATCTAACTACTTTTCCAAAAGGGCAGCTTGACTGTAGTTTAACTACTTTAAATTACGAGTAGTTTGTAGCTTGTCAAACTACAGTTTCAGAGTAGCTTCCCCGACACTGTGTATAATAATGCAATGGGGAATATTAATGTCAAATGTCTGATGTTACCAGTAAAGAGAGGCAGACATTATTTTATATATCTCTAGTCAGAGACGGCACAAGCGTATTCGTCTGAAATAACTCAAGTGTTTTCATCTTCAGAATCATCAATATTGTTATTCTGGCGTGTCTATCGTCCAAAAAGTCCAAAAGCCTGTTCATTTACACACACACGATATAAAACTGAGCATTTTAATCAACAGTGCGTGTGTTGTTGTGTGAAGTATCTCAGTGATATCGTATGGAGAGTTCAGTGTCGAGAGGATATCGCTACTCTAAACCGAGCGAGCTCTGTCCGCGGATATAGAGGAATAACTCAGCTAATCATCAAACCAGGGGTGTGTGATGCAGTGTGTGTGTGTTATGAGATGTAACTCTATATGCAGTCAGGGGTGTGTGAGATATAACTCTAAATAAAGGCAGTGTTGTGCGGAGTGTGTGTGTGTGCGCTCACCGAGCACGGCGAGCTCGCAGGACGCAGAGATGTTCTGGTGTGTGTTCTGAGCGACGCAGGTGTAGAGTCCCGAATCGTCGTCCGTCACGCTGGTGATCAGGAGGTTGCTGCCGCTCAACAGAGAGTATTTCTTTGATCTGAGAGAGAGTCACACACACACACACACACACACACACACACACACATCAGTCTGAGAGAGAATGAGAACGCAAACTGAAGCGAGTCACTCTGATCTCCTCTCCATCGAAACTTTAAAAGTTTATTAATGTAGAGACCAGCTGCCAAAATTTAAGTCTATTCAGTTAGAAATCAACATTTTATTTTAATATTCATCAAGTATACATTAAAGACAGGAGAGACATTTATAATCTCACAAAAGATTCTGTGTCAAATAAATGCTGTTCTCTTGAACTTTCATTTCATCAGAGAATCCTGAGAAATAAAACGAATGACGGTTTCAGACGGATCACCGATGATAATCATAACTGTGTGTTGATCATCAGATCCTCATATTAGAGTGATTTCTGGAGGGTCATGTGACTCTGAAGACTGGAGTAATGATGATAAACTCAGCTTTAATGGATATTCACACAGAGAACAGATGATTTACACTGTTTGTATGAACACAACACAATTTGTAGTATTTTTGACCACATAAATAAATACATAGAAAACAGCTATTTTACATTTTAATAATATTTCACTTTTTTGTTTTGTTTATCAAATAAACAGCCATGGCAAGAGTAAATATAAAGTATTTTATCTGCAATTTGTGTGTGTGTGTGTGTGTGTGTGTGTGTGTGTGTGCTCACCTGCTCTGGACGAGCTCAGTTCCTCTCATCCAGTGGAAGGTCGGGTTGGGGAACCCGGAGGCGGAACACTCCAGAACCGCGTCTGTTCCCTGAAGAGCCAAAACCTTCTGCGGCCTCTGGAGGAACACCAGCCCTCTCGCCACTCCAGGCTCTGCTCCACACACACACACACACACACACACACACACACACTGATTGTTTACTCTGGCTGTGGTCAGGAAGCCTCATATGAATGTATTCTGATATGAAATATGATGTTTTCCTCTGGATCCTGATTTAGGAACGTTTGGATATTGGTGCTGGAAAAGACAGTAGCGGTGCGCGTCCACTACAGCGGCTAACGTCTCTGTTGCGAGTGTGTGTAATCTGATTATTTTTTCACCACACAGACAATATAGACCTTATTCAGAGCAGCGCCATGACAGGTATGAAAGTGAGGCTGTGAGGGATAGACATCCGCTGTAAAAGCTGAATAAAGCTCCTAGATTACTGACAATTTTCCACAGCTTACATTGTCGGGAGTTTTTTGTCAACTGAAATTTCTTGGAAAGATATCATGAGTAGAAAAGTCCAAAAACACAGTACAGCCCATTGAAGAGATGCAAGTCTATCCCTCACAGCCTCGCGTTCATTCTCATTAAAAATCAAAGATGGCGCTGCCGTGAATAAGGCGTAAAATCATCAGAGAGACGCGATTACGTTTGGAAATAGACGAGCTTTGTTTCCAAACGCCACAAGCACAGATATCCGGTCAATTTGATCAACTTTTGTAAACCTCGCCAGTAAATCACAATGAACACATCCAAACACACACACACACTTTCTCTGGTCGAGTCTCTGCAGTCTGTGACCTCTGAACTCTCAGGATAAAGCTGCTGGCATCGAGCACAGTTCTCCTGTACGCCTGCAGGAGCGTTTCCCAGAATGCCTTGTTTCGGTCCGTCTAGGCCGTTAGAGACAGAAAACACACCAGTCCGTTCAGGCCGGAGGGGATTCACTCTTTCTCTCAGTTTCCCATCCAACACACACACACACACACACACACACACCTGAGAGCGATCAATCCCATCAGAGGCCTTGTCCACACTAATACACATGTTTTCTCTGTTTTGTCCTTCAGTCGACACACAGACGTTGTGTTTATTATTGAACATCAGAGCTTTCTGAAAACGCTCTGAAAACGGTGTTTTCATGTTGTAGTGTGGACTGAGAAATTGAAAACCAATGACATCAGTTTAGTCATGTGACATGTTTATCCTGTTCTGTGCGATTTACTTTCAGATGCCACAGTCCTGCTGAGATGACAGAACTGACTGCGGTAAAACACGAAGGCCACCGTATCCATTGAGATGTCCAAACTAACCCTGTGCTGAGTGACATTCAGGAGAGATAAAGCTGGAGTTTGTCTCATTACACCAAATGTGCCGTTGCTATGATCATGTCAGCAGGGTTCAGCTCAATCTGACAGCACAAATCACATTTACTCTCAACGCAAGAAATGCAGTTTGTGCAATAACAAGCGTTTTCATGCACGTGTTTCAAGCAAAATAAATAAATAAATCAATCAATCAGGAGCGACTGCATTTCTCCTGATTTCCAGTCTTGCTTAAGGAGAGCATTAGTAGAAAATAAAGGAGGCTGGGATCATTAGCAGGACGCTGATGAGGTCACTGACTCTAACACGACTAACGAGTCATTGATTCTCCTACATTGATCAACGCATAATGTCAGAGCTGCAGAAATCATTCACGGAAAATGACTGATATTTATGAGATGAGCTTCTGCAACACTTTCACTTGTCATCCACCGGATGAAACACGATTTGTTCAAATATACGCTGTAAAACACTATGCTTTGGGACGTCTGCCTTTACGTGCACATGACCTGTAATGACATCCCACTCCTGATCCGTAGGGTTTAATATGGAGTTGCTCCACCCTTTGCTGCTACAGCAGCTCCAACTCTTCTGGGAAGGCTTTCCACAAAGTCTAGGAGTGTGTTTATGGGAATATTTGCGCATTAGTGCGGTTCGGCACTGGTGTTGGACGCAGTGGGATTTGTCAGGTGGGGGAACCCTCAAATGTTGTGTAGGTGCAACAGAGAAAAATGACTCACCGTGGGACAACATATTGAGCAATACTTTTTGGGTGTCGCTGTGGCACCAAGTAGCCTGTCACTTATTTACTTGATATTTTAATGGTTTAATTTGGCCCATCTACACTGATTTAATGACAATACTATGTTAAAATTGCTTAACACTGGGACAAAAAGTGGGGTTCGGGGCCTCCCCTGAGAAAATTTTGATTTCTCTGACCAAATCATGTGCAATTTAAGACTTTTGAAGGCCAAAAAAAGAGGATAATAAATAGCTTTAAAACCATGTCAGTGGGCATTGGATTATTTTGTCAATATCCTACATCTTTCTTTTTCTCAGTCTCCTTATCCTGCCCTATTTCCCCCCCTCCTAAACTCCTAAACCCCTGAACTTTGACTGATAGTCTTTCATTTTCGTCTGTGTCAGTGAAGTAAATAGGCTTAACTGATAATTATATGTTTTATGAATCATTATCTTAAACAAGTTAATTTACTCAAGGCCACCAGGTCAGTACTGCCACCTTCTATCAGTGGTGGAGAAAGTACTGAATCTCAGTACTGAAGTAAAAGTACAAATAACCAGATAAATATTTACTTTAGTAAAAGTAGAAGTAACACAATGACAACCATACTTAAGTAAAAAGTAAAAAGTACCTGATTTTAAATGTACTTTAAGTATTAAAAGCAAAAGTACTTGCATAATTTATTTTCTTAATGTCTATTTTCTAATGATTAATAAAACATTTAATTCTAACTCATTCAACCTAATACTCCTATAATGATGTTCAATAATGATGGAAAAAAAAATGTTGTCACCATTTCTGAAACAAGCTTGCAATTAGACAATATACACATCATGCTTATCCTTACTATATGTTAATAACTATGGCAGTAAACGCGATTCATTTATGGTGTAATTCTGAACCTCTTGGCTTGCCATAATCCTAACCAAACGTATATTACACACGCTGCGTTTCCTATGCGCGTAAAAACTAATTTTTGCATGTAAATTGCACTATAAAAGTCACTGCGTGCGAGACGCGTTTAGTGTGACCGGGTTGATGTATCTATGGCAACCAAATGTCACTGGTGAGACAAACGTGCAACGAACGGACGGTCAGATTACGTTTTGGCCGGGGAAACACTGATCAGAAAATGTAACGAAAATGTAACAGAAGTTGTAGAAATGTAGTGGAGTAGAAAGTAGAATAATTGCTGCAAAATGTAACGAAGTAAAAGTAAAAAGTATGCACTATTTATTCTACTTAAGTAAAGATACGTGAAAAATGTACTTAAGTAAAGTAACAAAGTATTTGTACTTCGTTAAATTCCACCACTGCCTTCTACAAGCTTTGGAATTTAAAAAAGTAATTTTAAATAACACAAATTATAAGCTACGTTTAACGCAGTTGGTGGAATTGGCAGACGTTCCCTCATCATGCGCTGTGCAAACGCGTCAAAGCTTTCTCAGGTATAAATATGCAGCATTAAATGCACGCAAGTGATTTTTGAATATTAATGAACGAATATTAATGTCGATATAATGGTTTGTTAAAACTAATCCTGCTATTGACCTCTTTGTAAGACTCTAGAACAGCGGCTATAGGGAAAACAAATGTCAGGCGAAATATTTCGGACCTAAAACTAACTTTATCGCGCTCAACCACCGCGAGTGCATTTGTAAAGCCTTGTGTGTATATACTCGACGCGTCCGCACGAGCGCGAGGATCCACGCGCACAAACAGACGAGGCGTTTATAGTTTATATAGTTATACTTTATGCGTTTATACTTTATATAGTTTATACTTTATGTGTTTAGCGCTCGCGTTCAGTGGGGAGCAAGGGAAGTTGGTCCATATCGGGAGAAGCAAGATTCGTTGAGATTAATTAATCTATTTATTTATTAATTTATCTGAGTTGCCGGACAGCAGTTCGGGACCGTTCCGGCCCACTTTAACCCCTGGTTGGACGAGAAGCTCTCGGTCTCCGCCTTAACTCATCTCAAAGCTGTTTGCAGCATCTCCACACGCTTGACCCCTCTGCTTCTCATGCTTGACCCCTCTGCACCTCACGCTTGACCCCTCTGCACCTCATGCTTGACCCCTCTGCACCTCACGCTTGACCCCTCTGCACCTCACGCTTGACCCCTCTGCATCCCAGGCTTGACCCCTCTGCACCTCATGCTTGACCCCTCTGCACCTCACGCTTGACCCCTCTGCACCTCACGCTTGACCCCTCTGCATCCCAGGCTTGACCCCTCTGCTTAGCCATGAAACCAATTCTAAAGACACACCTTGTTCGTCAGCACCTGAACAATTAATACTAGCACTTTCTATTTGATATGTTTTGTTTTGCTGTGTGTCAGTGCTAGTCTAGCTGAGACGTGTGTGCAGCGTCTGATTTTACGGTTCTCCTCGGGTTAAAGTGTCTGCTAATGATCCCGCGAGACTCACCCGGTAGGACTCTGAGGTCGGCGTCTGTGCCGGTGCGGGAGCTTCCCGGGTTCTCCGCCAGGCATCGGTATGTGGCCGAGTCGGGCGGCTGAACCCTGCTGACCTGCAGCGACCCCGAGGGCAGGATGACCACTCTGCTCTCGGGGTCAAAGGTCAAGGGCAGGTCCTCCCGGTTCTTCTGCCAGCGCACCACAGGCATGGGCTCCCCGGTGACCTCACAGCGCAGAAGAGCAGTGTCACCCAGGTGCGTGGAGACCGACTCTGTGGGGACGACCACTCGCAGAGGACCTGAGGGAGAACACCACAGACACAAGAAGTGAGTGAGTGAGTGAATGTGTGTATATATGTGAGAGAGTCCCAGATAGCAAACTGACATCGAATCAACGTGGAAATGACGTCTCTCACGACAATCGAAACAACGTTGATCTGACATAGTTTTGCTCATCGAATTAGCGTTGAACCAACGTCAGACGCGTCATTCTTTCAAAACTAACGGAAAATCAACGTTGTTTCAACGTTATGAAAGCAAACCAATTTTCAATTTTCATTTAGCTTTGAAGAATGCCGCGTCTGACGTTGGTTCAACGTTAATTCGATGAGCAAAACTATGTCAGATCAACGTTGTTTTGATGTCGTGAGAGACGCCGTTTCCACATTGACTCAATGTCAGTTTTCTGTCAGGGGTGTGTGTTTGAGTGTGTGAGTGAGCGTGTGTGAATGTGTGTATCTATGTGAGGCTGTGTGTGTTTAAGTGAAGGAGTGAGTGAGCGTGTGTGTATGTGGGTGTGTGTGTGCACAAATTCACTTGCGTTTGCTTCATTCCATTCTGATGTCAAAATAGTTATTGTTACAGTTTTAATTTTATTTTGTTACAATTTGAAGACTTTTTTTAGCAGTAAATAAATAAATAAATACATAATTGACAATGAATTTATTCTGTTTTAGGTCATTTCTTTAGCTCTGTAGCTGGAACTGAACATGAAGCTGGATCATCTTTAGATGTGGACTCAAGTTCAGAAAAGCAGCTTCACAACTGCAATATAATAATAATAATAACAATAATACATTTTATTTGTAATGCACCTTACATTTAGAGCAAATCTCAAAGTGCTACAGTTTAAGATCATAAAAGCATTGGAAAAATAGACATAGTAGTTAAAAGTCAAAGGTTCTGCTAAAAAGAAAAGATTTTTTTATAATATGACGTCAAGTTACCAAAAAACATCATGATCTCAAACATGAACTCATGTGAATATTCAGTAACATTATGGATTTCACTGCACTGACACAATCAGATGAGAACAAAACTCGAACTGAAATATAGGCCACTTCTGAGTAAAAATCATCACACATCTATGTTGCTGTGTTATATAAGCGGTTGAAGTGAGTCTCAGAGGACGGAGATCTTGCTAATAACTTTTGTGACTGTGTGTTTATGTGGTTTGAGCCCCGTATTACACAAACTCACAAGGGAACCACAATTATTTCTCCGCTTTTTGCCAAGAAACTGTGTTTCCGGAGTCCTGCATCTTATCGCAGTGGTTATTGTTAACATCATTCCCTTAACTGCCTCCAATTACACTGTGTGTGTGTGTGTGTGTTAACTGAATAGCCTCAGGCCACACACACACAGCCGTATATAACCTCTGATTATCAACATCAGAACATAAACGAGGTCAAACGAGGGAAAGTGAAACAGATTGAGGCTAATATATAAATATGATTATCACTTACAGTCAAATCGTGAGATCTGAAAACTGAAAGAGACGACTGGAGCGGCATTCAGTCATCATTTACTCACACTCGAGTCTTTCGTACCGTTCACATGTTCGGGGAGAGTGAGATTTTATCTTACTGTATGAGAGAAATTAACATTTTTATTCTCAAGGACGCATTGCATTGATACAAGTGGCAGAAAAGATCTTTATAACATTACAAAAGTTTCTATTTCTGTTCATCAGAGCTTCTACAGTATTCATCAAAAAATCCTGAAATGAAAAATGTATGAAGGTTTCCACATGAATCTGAAGCAGCTCAAGCGTTTTCAACACTGATGATAGTCATAAATGTTTCATATCAGAGTGATTTCTGAAGGATCATGTGACACTGAAGACTGGAGTAATGATGCCGAACATTCAGCTTTGATCAATTCAGGAATGAATAAAACTTTACTGGATATTCACATGGAAAACTGATGATAAACATTGGAAAAAAAATTCACTGTTTTTACTGTGTTTTTGATCAAATAAATATACAAATACAAATATATACTCTCTCGCTCTCACACACACACACACACACACAGAACATCAAAAACTTCTTTTGACTTCCGCAACACAAAAGAGTTTATTAAAACAAAGAAGCAGAAGCCGGGAGAACTGGAGGACTCATAATCTCATACGCATGTTATGAATGTGCTGAATATGAGCGTTTCCTGCGCTGATGAGGGACACGTTGTGGCCTGTGATTACAGAACTTCATTATCTGCTCTCATTAAGAGGGTGTTCATATGCAAATTAATGGAGAGAGCGTTTAAATCTAATTAACAGAGAGAGAGAGAAATGAGGAGTGCGGCAGAGGAATTATTCAGCTCCTGCATTCCCAAAATAGAGGAATATCACAGGAGTGTGTGTGTGTGTGTGTGTGTGTGAGAGAGAGAGATAATGGGTGAGGAAACTCAATCGACTCCTCCAGTCGTCCCTCATGCTGAAGGTGCTGTAAATCATTTCAGTTGTTTTACTCACAGCTTTTCTCTAAAACTCACATCAGGAAAATAAGAGAGTTCTGATCAAACTAAACCTCAATGTTCAGGATGATTGACAGGAAAAGAGTGTTTCTGATTGGCTCCATAAGCACAGGCCAATCCCACTCGACACTCCTGTGCTGCTCAAACACAGAAATGAAAAAATAAATAGCTAAATAATAATAATAAATAAATAATACAAAATGTAAAATTAAATTGTAATGAAAATAATAATAAAAATAATATAAATAAAAATAAAAAAATAAAATTATATATATAAAATAAAAACAGTGAAATTAAAACTAAATGAAAAACTAGATCCTCCTGCTGAATGGAGACAAAATCGTTTAGAGGAAGAGGCCAATGATGAAGGCTTGAAGCAGAGATGGATGACTAAACTGATCTCTTCCTCATTCATTTCACCTGGAATCATTTGTGATGAATTAGACACTACAGATCAATGCAGTGAAAGAGCGAGTGCTTCACTCTTCAGGAACCAAACCAGCACTGACGGATCCTCTCACATCTCTAAACAACACACCAGCGATCCCCACGACACGTGTCCAGCAACACGTCTAACACGCAAAGCGTCACGCGACACGTATTGAGCAACGTCTAACACGCATTACGCGACACATATTCAGCAATGTTTAAGATGCATCATGCGGCACATGTCCAGCAACACGTCTAACACACATCACTAAAGCGTCACATGTTCAGCAACACATCTAACATGCATCACTATAGCGGCACACGACACGTGTTCAGCAACGTCTAACATGCATAAATAAAGTGTCACATGTTCATCAACACGTCTAACACACATCACTAAAGCGTCACGTGTCACGTGTTCAGAAACATGTCTAACACACATCAATAAAATGTCACGCGACACGTGTCCAGCAACACGTCTAACACGCATCAATAAAGTGTCACATGTTCATCAACACGTCTAACACACATCAATAAAGTGTCACATGTTCATCAACACGTCTAACACACATCACTAAAGCGTCACATGTTCAGAAACATGTCTAACATGCATCAATAAAGTGTCACATGTTCAGCAACACATCTAACATGCACCACTATAGCGGCACACGACACGTGTTCAGCAACGTCTAACATGCATAAATAAAGTGTCACATGTTCATCAACACGTCTAACACACATCAATAAAGTGTCACGTGTCACGTGTTCAGAAACATGTCTAACACACATCACTAAAGTGTCACGCGACACGTGTCCAGCAACACGTCTAACACGCATCACTAAAGCGTCACGTGTCACGTGTTCAGAAACATGTCTAACACACATCAATAAAGTGTCACGTGTCACGTGTTCAGAAACATGTCTAACACACATCAATAAAGTGTCACATGTTCATCAACACGTCTAACACACATCAATAAAGTGTCACATGTTCATCAACACGTCTAACACACATCACTAAAGCGTCACATGTTCAGAAACATGTCTAACATGCATCAATAAAGTGTCACATGTTCAGCAACACATCTAACATGCACCACTATAGCGGCACACGACACGTGTTCAGCAACGTCTAACATGCATAAATAAAGTGTCACATGTTCATCAACACGTCTAACACACATCAATAAAGTGTCACGTGTCACGTGTTCAGAAACATGTCTAACACACATCAATAAAATGTCACGCGACACGTGTCCAGCAACACGTCTAACACGCATCACTAAAGCGTCACGTGTTCAGAAACATGTCTAACACGCATCAATAAAGTGTCACATGTTCATCAACACGTCTAACACACATCAATAAAGTGTCACATGTTCATCAACACGTCTAACACACATCAATAAAGTGTCACATGTTCATCAACACGTCTAACAAGCATTACGCAACACGTATTGAGCAACGTCTAACACGCATCACGCGACACACATTCAGCAACGTTTAAGACGCATCACGTGACACGTGTTCAGCAACATGTCTAATGCGCATCACTAAAGCGTCACGTGTTCTGCAACGTCTAACATGCATCACATGACACGGATTAAGCAACGTCTAACACGCATCACGCGACACATATTCAGCAATGTTTAAGACGCATCATGCGACACGTGTCCAGCAACACGTCTAACACACATCACTAAAGCGGCACGTGTTCTGCAACACGTCTAACAAGCATCACGTGACACGTATTTAGCAACGTCTAACACGCATCACACGACACGTGTCCAGCAACACGTCTAACACACATCACTAAAGCGGCACGTGTTCTGCAACACGTCTAACAAGCATCACGTGACACGTATTTAGCAACGTCTAACACGCATCACACGACACGTGTCCAGCAACACGTCTAACACACATCACTAAAGCGTCACGCGTCACGTGTTCAGAAACATGTCTAACACGCATCACTAAAGCGGCACACGACATGTGTTCAGCAACACAGCACGCAACACGTTCAGCAATATCTCTAGCACGCATCACTAAAATTTCAGGCGACACATATTCAGAAACACGTCTAACATGCATTACTGAAGTGTCACGTGTTCAGCAACACGTCTAACACACATCACTAAAGCGTCACGTGTCACGTGTTCAGAAACATGTCTAACACGCATCACTAAAGCGGCACACGACATGTGTTCAGCAACACAGCACGCAACACGTTCAGCTATATCTCTAGCACGCATCACTAAAATTTCAGGCGACACATATTCAGAAACACGTCTGTCACATGTTCAGCAACACGTCTAACTTGCATTACTGAAGTGTCACGTGTTCAGCAACACATCTAACATGCATCACGCGACACGTGTTCAGCAACATGTCTTACACGCATCACTAAAGCATCACATGTTCAGCAACACTTCTAATACGCATCACTAAAGTGTCACACGACATCACTAAACACAAACGTGACATCACAATGTCACAAACACTGAGTCATGGCTAGCGGCACCTCACACACATTCACATTCAGAGCTCATCCGTTCAGCGTTTGATCCGTCTCTGCACTTCAATTACAAGCACAGAATAGCCCAAATATTTAAATATGCAAAAAAAATTTGCATTTCACTTTGAAAAGCGGTTTCAGGGAAATACAGCCGAGGCAATTATCGGCAGGAAGGTCGTGCCGGCGGCACAAAGTCAAACAAACGGCACTCTCCGTATGACTGTTAACAATGATTTCTACATTTATCCGCCGTGATTATGCCAGTATTTTATCCGTCGACACAAAGGCCAAGACCTCGCAGACTAATTAAGATGCAATCTAACGACCCACAATGCTTTGCTCTCGCCGGCCCACCTGCTAACCTGCCCGTCATCTCGGCGTCTCTGCTAATCACAGGGCTTTCCTCTGTTGTCATTGCGCTGCTAATTGGCCGTGTGGACGGGTCGTAATCTGTCAGTCAGTGGTTACGCTCATTAGCGAGCCGCTGTATGCTAACTCATTTAGAAGTCAACAACCCACTGAAGGCAATCAAAGTATCTGTCGATTCAGATGGACGGTGGGCGGTTAAAACTAGACAAATGCCTCTGGAGTTTGTAAAAGTGCTGTTTTAAAGGCTCCTCCAACAGGTTCACATGCGTCAAGGTCAGAAACACTTTCATTTCTTCATAATCTCCACCGCAGCGTCAGCTCTTTCTCTCAGTGTCTCAAACGCCTCCTTCTCTAAGCCCCGCCTCTCTGAGAGATGCTCTGCTCTGATTGGTCAGATGTCCCAGTCTGTGATTGGTCAGAAACCTAACCAAGTTCTGTTATTATCAGAACTGAATCTGACAGTCATAATTATGATGTAAAAAGTCTTGATATATCGTCAAAATTAGCTTTAAGACATAACAAGTTTAAACTGACTCAAAATAGCGACAAAAAGTTGAAATGAGTGAAAATATTGAGTAAAACTGAAAATTTGAGTCATAACTATGATATAAAAAGTCAAAACTAACTTCAAGTCAAAATTATTATAGTCTAAATTCTTCTGACTGAAGACGTAAAAAGTTAAAATGTTGGAACTATGACACTAAGTTATAAGACATAATTATGAATGATATAAAAAGATAAAACTGCTTTAAAAAGCCAGAATTAAGACATAAAATGTTGACTTAATTAGGGTTAGGGTTAGGGTTAGTTTGGCATAAAATTGAATTGAATGATCATATATGTCATTAAAATATCATTTCAACATTCGACTCTTTCATCATAATTATGCCTTATCATATCATAATTATCCATGGCTCTGACTATTTTGACAGATACACACTGACACTGCTCAGTCCGAGCTCAAATGGGGAGGTGTGTAAAGATGTGATTGGACCAGCCGCTGGTCTCCGGGTTTCATGTTTCCTCTAATGCAGAACACCAGCAACAACATCCCATTCCCAGTGCCGCCAGTTAACCAAAACTAAACGCAACGGACCGCCAATGTGCAAGTGTGTACTGGCCCACAAAGCACGTCGTCGGCCCGTTATCCCGATGGCCTGAAAAGCAGTGTTTGGGGGCGGGGCTTATGGGGACTTATTATTGTGCTACTCTTAAAAAAGAGAGAGAGAGAGAGAGAGAGATATGTTCATCACACAAAACTATCATGACTTCAGAAAAATGTCTTTTTAAAAATGAATTATACAACTATAAGTATTTGCAATATTACC
>NC_142772.1:50045698-50053198 GCF_988280905.1 Pimephales promelas
CCCTTCACTCAGATATGGGATCCAGTCATAAACACAGATGATGTGGAATCATGTGATGAAGCTGCACTTGACTCGTGTGTGTGTGTGTGTGTGTGTGTGTGTGTGTGTGAGAGGAGCCTGTAATGGCTTTGACGGACACACAGGACCTTCTGGAGGAGGTTAATGCTGTGATAATGAAGCTGTGTATGAATATGTAATGTCATTACATTATCTTCCCCACCGCAAGGCTATGTGTGTGTGTGTGTGTGTGAGTGTGCAAGTGTGTACCGGAGACGGTGACCCGTGCGGTGCGGCTGACGATGGCCCCGACCCCCTCCAGCGTGGCCAGGCACTGGTACGAGCCCTCGTCGGGCCGGTGGTGCCGCGAGTGAAGCACGTTCTGCACGATGAGCGAGCCGTTGGGCATCTGGAGTCTCCGCTCGTCCACCACTGCGCTCAGCAACACCCCGTCCTTCCTCCACGCCAGCGCCGGGACGCCCCGGTCCGACAACGCCTCGCAGTCCAGCTGCAGGACCCCACTGCGCACCGTCACCGAGTCCTGAGGCTCCCGCACGAACCGCAGCTCCGCGAACGGGGGATCCGCGCCTGAGGACAACACAACCACGACATCAGTCGGCTATACACCTCACATCATAATCAGAAGAAATTATACAATCTTCACACACATTCTGAATAAAAAGCAGAAAACCAAACTAGAGGTGTGTCGCATTTCATGGAAAGAAAGCACTACTGCATACAGAAAGGCCTGAACACTTTTACGACTCTCTTAGAAGAAAACCATAGACATATACACTAGACCTCACCTGGGGGTTCTAAGCATGCGTCAAAACCGCCGCCATCTTGGAACAGGGTCTTGTGATAGGAAGTAGCTAGGTAACGCTGCTATCTCTGCCTTTACTTCCAATTCATTGATGGTGGCGGACTTTTGTGCAGCGTATGATGTTCACGGATGAAATCTGAACTAGGAAGAATGTTTTTAAAAAAAAAAAAAAAATTGTTTTTTTCTTTCTGGAATCAATGATAAATACATGTCTGACCGTTGGAACGAACCAAAAAAAACAAGAAAAATCGCATTCATGATGATTTATGGTGATTTTATTTGCGTTAGACCTGCGTCTACTACATTGACACTGATGCATTAAAGTGGAGGGGCTCCCCTGTTTCAAGATGGCGGCTCTATTGACGCATTCGTTCCAATGAACTGCCGTATCCAAGGTGAGGTCTAGTGTATATGTCTATGGAAGAAAACAAACACAACCCGAGGTATTTATTTGATACAGCGGCAAAATTACCAAGAAATAAAGCTTCTACTTCTGAAGTGTCCAATCAGCACAGCAGTAATGACTTTATCAACCTCTTTACTTACTAGACTGATAATATCAGAGAGAAAATCCTAACTATGCAACCGTCTACTACATAGTGCATTGAAGTGTTCCTGAGAGAGTGTGTGTGTGTGTGTGTGTGTGTCAGGATGCTCGACCCTCCGCAGCGACGGCATGAAGCGCATCAGCCGCCGCTAATTCATATGCTAATTCGACCCCGCTGAGAAGCACCTCATACTATCCGTGTCTTTGTCTTGTGTGTGAGGAGACGATACTTCAGCGCTCAGCGTGACAAACCCGTCTTCACCACACACACACACACTCACACACATCCAACCACATTCACACACACCGCTTATGCAATATTTGGGTTCATGAGAGACATGCTTCTGCGCTCAAGAGCAGAAATGAGTTTCTAAAAGCTTAACTTGACTGAAAAATCATAAAAAAATCAGAACGTGTGTGTGTGTGTGTGTGTGTGTGTGTGTGTGTGAAGTGAAGGACTCCAGCTCTGTTTAACATGTTAAAGGAGAACTCCGGCGAACAATGAACCTTTGGTCTAATAAAACATCGGTACATAATCAACCGTTCTCTGAGATTTGTTTTCATGATAATCGAATGTAAAGAGTTTTATCTCTAAAAACTGTTTAGCGTATAATGCTAGTCTCGATAAGTCGATCCCCGAACGTCGTGCTGAGTGATCTGAACTGCATGAAGTTCAGCGAACTTCTGAACTGTATGAACGGCGTTCGGGGATCGACTTATCGAGACTATTTTCTAAGATGGCTCCTGTCTGTATAGGCGAAGTGAACTGTCTTCATAAAGTATCTTCTTATTAAACGGTCTGTACACTTACAAAGTTCTCAATGCTGCGTTTTGCATGTATGGACCCTCATTATGTTTCTGTGTTAGTGTGGGGCTATTTTGAGTCTTGTTAGTGGTATAAACTAGCAATTTCTTTTTACTTAGTCAATGCCCCCAGTACTAGCATTATACGCTAAACAGTTTTTAGAGATAAAACTCTTTACATTCGATTATCATGAAAACAAATCTCAGAGAACGGTTGACTAGGCACCGATGTTTTATTAGACCAAAGGTTCATTATTCACCGGATTTTCTCCTTTAACTTTATTCTGCAGAATCGCACAGATTTCCCCCAAAATCACAACAGAAAATCAAAAAACAAGAGAGAAGACAAGCGCTTCAGTGTCAATCAGCCCTCATTGTGTGTGTGTGTGTGTGTGTGTGTGTGAGTGAGTGAGAGAGAGAGATTTCCCCCAACATAACAGCAGTAAATGCTCAGAAACAGAGAGAAGGAGATGAATAGTGAGCGCCTCAGTGTCGATCAGCCGTCATTGTGTGTGTGTGTGTGTGTGTGTGTGATTCTCCTCGTCTCCATCTCTCTTCCATATGGAACAGCGTTTAGAGATGGAGACGGTGAAGACAAAAGGAGGACAGCAGAACGAGTGTGAAGAGAGATGTCCTTACTGTGACACACCGAAGCAGAAAACCTGTCAGGACTCCTCTGCGACTGACTGACGGAACGACACACTCCGCACGGGCAACACAGCAGGCAGTGTGTGTGTGTGTGTGTGTGAACTAAACGCTCACACTTCAGCATCACATCAGGAGACGATCGCATACATGTGAATATACAGTAAAGTGTCATATATTATCATCATTACTCCAGTCTTCAGTGTCACATGATCCTCCAGAAATCAGATCTGATGATCAACACACAGTTATGATTAATATCAGTGTTGAACACATCTATTTTTGAGGAAACCGTCATATATTTTTTTTTCAGGATTCTTTGATGAATAACAGGATTTATCTGAGATAGAATCTTCTGTAACATTATACATGTCTTTACTGTCACTTTTGACAATGGGCTCTATGCACGGCGGTATTTCCGGTGAAGCATTAGGGATGCTCGATAACTTCCGCCGATCGTAGAGTCCAATGCAATACCGAGAATTTATATTGAATTTTAAACTCCATGGTTATACTAATAAAACGTTAGTCACAAAAACAGATAAAACAGACACCCCTCGTTGTGTTTATGCTTCTTTTTAAAATTATATTAAATAAACATAACTATATAAAAAATTACATTTAAACGTATGTACGTTTCGTTTCAAAGACGGGAGGACAGTAAATATTGAAGACTCTGCCATAATCCCGTTTTCTCCGGTTTTCCTCCGCTTTAATCTACACAACCGGAAATGGACGAGCATCCTTACGTCAAATGCGGAACTTATGCGTGCATATAGCCCATTGTATGCATCCTTAATGAGAAAAGTATTGATTTATTTTACCCAAACTTTTGAATGGTACTTTATAATGTTACAAAAGATTATATTTCAGATAAATGCTGTTCTTTTGAACTTTCTATTCATCAAAGAATCCTGATTTTTTTACACAACTGTTTTCAACACTGATAATAATCCCAAACGCTCCTTGATCATCAGATCCTCATATTAGAGTGATTTCTAGAGGGTCATGTGACACTGAAGACTGGAGTAATGATGATAAATTCAGGAATAAATTACACTTTACAATATAGTCACCTAAAGGATTATTAGGAACACGATACTAATATGATACTAATACTGTGTTTGACCCCCTTTTGCCTTAACTCTCCGTGGCATTGATTCAACAAGGTGCTGAAAGCATTCTTTAGAAATGTCGGCCCATATTGATAGGATCGCATCTTGCAGTTGATGGAGATTTGTGGGATGAAGCTCCCGTTCCACCACATCCCAAAGATGCTCTATTGGGTTGAGATCTGGTGACTGTGGCGGCCATTTTACTACAGTCAACTCATTGACATGTTCAAGAAACCAATTTGAAATGATTCCAGCTTTGTGACATGGTCATTATCCTGCTGGAAGTAGCCATCAGAGGATGGGGACATGGTGGCCATAAAGGGATGGACATGGTCAGAAACGATGCTCAGGTAGGCCGTGGCATTTAAACGATGCCCAATTGGCACTAAGGGGCCTAAAAAATCCCTTTCTGTCCCATTCTGACATTCAGTTTGGAGTTCAGGAGATTGTCTTGACCACACCCCTAAATGCATTGAAGACACTGCCATGCGATTGGTTGATTAGATAATTACATTAATGAGATATTGAACGGGTGTTCCTAATAATACTTTAGGTGTGTGTACATTCACTAGAGAACAGCAGATTTACAAGTCAAATCAAGTCACATGTATTTATACAGCGCTTTTCACAATACAGATTGTATCAAAGCAGCTTCACACTGATAACATGAAAATAATACAACACAGATCAATAATATTGTTAAATATTAAATATTAAATAACCCCAACTAAGCAAGCCGGATAATATTTGGAATAACCACTGGAATAATATTTCGCAATAGTACTGTTTTTTTTCTTCTTTTTAATCAAATGAACACAGCCTCGTGAGCAGAAGAGGCAGCTTTAAAAACATTACAAATCGTACCGATCCAAAACTTTTAAATGACAGTGTGTGTGAGTGTGTGTGTGTGTGTGTGTGTGTGTGTGTATTATGTGCATGTGTGCATGATCCAGAAAGCTGAATATCTGCTGAATCAGGATGAAGATATCAGAAGTGACCGAGAGCGAAACACAAGCGTGTCCTTCATCTCTTCAGGTACGAGTGTGAGACTGAGCTGGACTCGAGACTGGCGGATGAAAGGAAACACTGGGTCTGATGAGGATTATCCATCATGTCTGGATTATCCAGTGCTGGTTCAGGCCGTCCAGTCTCGACACGAGCCGCAAAACTCATTCATAACCGGTAAATATTACAAACACATGTGATGATGAGATTCTCCGGTGAAGACTCATAACACACACATCTGAAGCTCTTCATCATGGGCTGTCACTATAGTTACCGTGTGTCCGGTCAGCTTATTGATCTCTCAGTCTCTCTCTCTCTCTCTGTCTCTCTCTCTCTCACACACACACACACACACAGGTTTGACCTTTGGATTTAATTCCAATAATCCCATTCTGAGACTGTCGTGTTCACTGGAACATCTTTAATCACTTAAAACATCCTGTCTGTCAGAGAGAGTCTATCTATCTATCTGTCCGTCCATCCATCCGTCCGTCCGTCCGTCCGTCCGTCCGTCCGTCTGTCAGTGTTGTAGTCGAGACCACCTCACTCGAGTCCGAGTCGAGACCGAGTCCATAGAGAGTCGAGTTCGAGTCAAGTCCGAGACCAGAGACGGTCGAGTCCGAGTCGAGACCGAGACCAGAGAGAGTCGAGTCCGAGTCGAGACCGAGACCAGTGAGGGTTGATTACCTAATTTACTTTTATTTACTTAGAGAAACCCTTTTTTTATTTTACTGAATTTACTTAGAGTTTAAAAAATATGATCAGTTTAGGGTAAAAAGGCCACATAGTAGGTGGTGTTAAAAGTAATTTTATTACAATTTGTCATGCGCAGTTGCGCACTAGAAAATCACCAATCACTGGGCGTGTCAATCAATTTAAAGAAATATTTTATTAACATACATTAATAATCATGAAAAATATTTTGAATTGAACTCGAGTGGACTCGGGAATAAGTCCGAGTCCTAAAAAACAAAAAAATGTTCGAGTACAAGTCAATTCCGAGTCCAAATGCACACGAGTCCATGACAAGACCAAGACCATTAAAATATGGTCTCGAGACCGAGTCCGAGACGAGTCTGAGTCTCGAGTACTACAACACTGCTGTCTGTCTGTCTGTCTATCTATCTATCTATCTATCTATCTATCTATCTATCTATCTATCTGTCTGTCTGTCTGTCTGTCTATCTATCTATCTATCTGTCTGTCTGTCTGTCTGTCTGTCTATCTATCTATCTGTCTGTCTGTCTGTCTGTCTGTCTGTCTGTCTTTCTGTCTGTCTGTCTGTCTGTCTGTCTATCTGTCTATCTATCTATCTATCTATCTATCTATCTATCTATCTATCTATCTATCTATCTATCTATGGCTAATATAAGGTAAGGTAGGTTTAGGGGTAGGTTCAGGGTTAGGACTAGTTATTACCCAGTAATTATAGTTACTAAAATAAGTACATAGTATTTACATGGGTAACTGGACTGTAAAAGGAAGTGCTACCAGATCTCCAGCGCTTGTTTCACTACAGAACAATTACCCAGAAACATGGAATAACCCATGCAGAACAGACACACCAATGCCCGCTTATATTTAAGCACAAACTCACTCATTTTGATAATTTTGTAATAAATGCAGGTTTGCAATGCACAACATCCGGAAGATCAGGCCGTTCCTATCTGAGCAGGCGAACAGCTTCTCGTCCAGGCCCTGGTCATCTCTAGGCTTGATTACTGCGATGCTCTTCTGGCTGGACTTCCATCATGTGCAACTAAACCTCTACAGATGACCCAGAATGCAGCAGCTCGTCTGGTCTTCAATAACGTCACTCGCGTCACTCCTCTGGTCATCTCTCTGCACTGGCTCCACTCGCTGCTCACACTGAGTTCAAGGCGTTGACTCTTGCGTACAGATCGATCACTGGCTCAGCTCCCTCTTACTTCCACTCGCTCCTACGAGTCGACATCCCCCGCAGAAGACTACGATCAGCCAATGAGCGACGGACACAGAGAGCCTCAACATCACTCTCCAGAACATTCATTCACAGCTCCATGCTGGAGGACTGATCTGCCCATCATCATCATCATCATCATCATCATCATCATCATCATCATCATCATTCGGACTGCATAACTGAACACTCATCTCTTCTGTCAGCACTTAATAATATATATATATATATATAAAATCCTTACTCGCCTGGTTTATGCTACTCTGAACTTTGTATTTTGAGCACTTCTTGTGTTGTTGCCTCCTCATGATGACTTGTTTGGTTTAGTCCTCGGATGTAAGTCGCTTTGGATAAAAAACATCTGCTAAATGACTAAATCTAAAAGTAAATCAAGTCTTAATATCATTGTTCTTCTCCAGTAAACATGTATGAGAAGTAATTAGATGTTAGTGCTGGAGAACGAGACTGAGGGAGAACAGGATTATTGCGGTGAATGGAGTCGTTATTCAGCGCAAATCAGATTCAATGTGGATTCACTTCAGTTCAGTTCAGTTCTGTTCGGTTCATGCATTATGAATCAGTGTCGTGATTCAGCTCAACGATTCAGTCCATCAGGAACATCCAG
>NC_142772.1:50055698-50175698 GCF_988280905.1 Pimephales promelas
ATAGCAGCGCTGTGTATTCTGCTTTCTAAGAGGATCTGGGAAGATCCGTAATGCCCTTAAGCCTTTCCTTCCTCGACATGAATATCACACACTCCGTCACACACTCGCTCACACACTCCTTCACATCTCCATTCAGGGAAACACAGCCGGGGATTTGGACACTGCCGAGGAAAAGCCCAATCTTACGTCTCTCTGTATCCTGAGCTCAGAAGAAATCTGCGCTTTACAGCATCTGTATTACTACTGACACACACTCTGTCTGCGTGTGTGTGTGTGTGTGTGTGTGTGTGTGTATGGAAGTAGCATTATCAGCACAATATCCCAGCGACTAACACCTGCAACATTCACAATTCAATTCACATTTATTGGTATAGTGCTTTCCACAACACACAGCGTGTGCTCGAGTCCACAGACATCTGTATCACAGCATTTCAATAAACACACATCGCAGATCGCCACTAATTTATTCAATTAAACTCGAATAATTTAAAAGCAAAACACACCGACTGCTGTGCAAAATAACAATACATGCATACGTGTGTGCATCATCTAAAGATTTACATTTTATATTAATCATGCACTGATAGAACAATGTGTTTCTGCAAACCTCAGCTCCCGTGTCTATTAAAAACATCGACCAATCAGAGCAGTTCATAAGAGTTCAACACACACACACACACACAGCTCTGCACCATAGAACGCCAAAACACAAGTTCAGAAAACTATCAGCAAACACACACACACACACACACTCACCAAAATAAAGGAACAAATGCTCCGTTTAAAGGAACTGTTATATTTTAATTTGTTTACATTTAAAAATATTCATTAGAAAACTAAAAGAGTTGTAGATGTTTTCTTGTTTTTGTGAATTCAGATGTTGTGTTGTGTCGAGATGGGAATCTGTGGGCGAAAATCTGGAAAAGTCAGGCCTTTAATAATGTTTGTCACCCTATACTTTCAATGAACAATTTTTCAACATTTTTTTAATTTTTTTTTTTTTTTAAGAAAACAAATCCAGAAAAAAACAGGATTTGGGGAAAACACAACAGTTCTGCTGTAAAGTAACTCATATTTTCAGTTGTTTTAGACAGATTATAAAAATATTTCAAAATATATACATACATATATATATATATATATATATATATATATATATATATATATATTAAGTCTACCATGCCTTTATCAAAATAAAAATGACTGTTTCAGGTAATTGTTATATTTTCATTTGGTTACATTTTAATATATATATATATATATATATATATATATATCCTCTAGAAACAGAGAAAAGTGAAAAACCGTCAAAACTCAGTGTGTGGGAAATATAACTCATTCTGCTCGGCGGAGCGTTTCTGTCCAAAACAAACACAATCAAAGTTTAGTTTGACCCCGAGCGGCAGGGGTCGTAAAGGTCAAGAGGGAGCGTGACCTGGGCTGTCGTCGGCCTCGTCTCCTTCCCCGAGACCCCTGACCGACACACACTATGAGCTCTTCAGACACCGGCCCCCATATGCCGGAGTACACGCACACACACACACACACACACACACAATCTGTCCCTCTATTGTCCAGCCACCCGTCACTGGATCCCGACAGCAGGGCCACAGTCACACACACACACACCCCTGAGGAGACGCATGAATCACCAGTGCAGCAGCAAACACACACACACACACACACGCTGATATTAATGCCTGATCACAGATTAACCGTATGCCGGATCCACATGATGCTCTTCTCGTATTCCAGAACAAACATCTAAACATTATTAAATCACAGATGCGTTCACTGGAGGAGATAAATCACTTCTGACCCTAAATCCATAAAACTGCAAAACTTTTCATTTTATTTAGTCAAAAGTTTTGAATCAGTAACATTTTTACTGCTTTTAAAAGAGTTCTTTGCCCACCAAGGCTGTGTTTATTAGATCAAAACTTAAATATTATGACAATGTCAAATATGTTCTCTATGTGAATATCCAGTAAAGCTGAATTTATCATCATTACTCCATGATCCTCCAGAAATCACTCTAATATGAGGATCTGATGATCAACACACAGTTATGATTATTAGCAGTGTTGAACACAGTTGTGTAGATGTATTTGTCTGTATTTTTAGTCACCCTGGCCCTGCACTAACCCGAGGAGAGCTGCGTTAACACATCAGAGAATATTAAATAATGAATATTAAACACATCGCCCCCGCAGGTTTGCATAAGGTCAAAGGTCGCGGCGTCTAAAGGCTCGCTCTGAGACCCGCCACATCACACGCGCTGACTCCGCTAATGAGACTGTATTTCACCCTGCAGGCTGTTGATTAAAGCCATTAATTAGTATTATTCATGTGTGTGTGTGTGCGAGTCCAACCGATGGCCCGAGTGTATACGTGTCCTTCGTCATGATCTCTGTGATCACGATCAGACATCATGTGACGCGCTCTTCATACAAACAATCAAGCCTGTTGTGATTAGTTATAAATCATATCCGATATACACTAAGCAAGCAAATGCTTTTTAATTACCTCTGGTGTCGTCAAATGACAGAATTTTTTTGACGTCAATGAAATAATGTAGTATATTTTAGTTTGATAATGTTTTTTATTTAATATTTAGGGGGGGTTTATGATACTAAATTATATTTACGCTGTATTTATAATCCATTTATTCTGATAATTTAACGTCCAGCTTAAACTGTGGAGAATCTGGAACGCTTTAGAGCGACAGACTGAAGTTTGATCTCTTCTCAAACACCACACTTGCAGATTATTGCTGAAGAGAAGAATTTTACGTTTATTGTTATGAAAAATGCACAAAAATATAGTTTTTTATGAAGTCTAAAAATCCGGTTTTATAGACGGAGATAATGTGAGGTGTAAGTGTGTGTTCGGCGTGTGAGCTGATCTCTCAGTAAACCAGCGTTCAGTGAGATGTTGTTCGGCTGCAGTTCCAAACGCTTCCACTAGAGGAAACTCGTCTCGCATTCATTTCCAATGCGCCATTTCGGACTGTGACTGTTGTGATCAGGACCATTACACCTGTTCCAGTCACGCCCATCATGTGTGTGTGTGTGTGTGTGTGTGTGTGTGTTTACACAGCAAGTGCCAAAACCTTTACAGAGTTTCAAACCATTCCGATGAAGTTAAAAATAAAACGTCAAATGTTTCAGTCAAAAATTCGTCCAGAGTCAAAATTCGACCTGACCACTGAAAGCGTCTTTGAGGAGCCAGAAGTCTTACAGTAATCTACCGGTAAGCTTCATACTGTAATTTGACAGTCAGTTGCCAGGAGATTATCGGAGATTACAGCGCTGCCGGAGGTGCTCTCCGGTTATTTCCATATCTGTTCTTCAAACAATGTAATCTTTATGTTTATGAGCTCAGGGCTCGACCTCAGCGCCGGCTCAATCTAATATTAGAGCGCTGTGTCAGAAACCTGTCGCTCTCAGATGTGCTGAGTTTAAAGCTGTCTGATGAAATTACAGTAGAGCCACTGAAGCCTCGGCAGGAGACACACGTGAGACGGGAACACGCGTGTTATACACACGACTCCTGAGACATCGGACACACAAAATACTGTCGGTTTGACACCGTGTCCTAATCAGGCGCGACTGTCCACACACGACGCGACGCTAGATGCGTCAAAATCAATCAAAACCCACAGCCAATCAGAGCAGCGTGTGGGCGGAGTCTCGCAACACCAGAGAGCAATCCTGACGGCACTCGCGAGAAAATGATAATAGGCTACATAATCAAATTCACAAATATTACACCATTTAAACATTATTCAAATACAGAGGCTACTGCGTTACTAAAACAATCTTCGTCAAAGAACACACTCGTTTGTTCACCGTTTGAATGTTCTTGTTTCCATTTGTTTACCCCTGACAGCAAACTGACATTGAGTCAACGTGGAAACGACGTCTCTCATGACATCGAAACAACGTTGATCTGGCATTGTTTTGCTCATCGAATTAACGTTGAACCAACGTCAGACACGGCATTCTTCAAAGCTAAATGAAAATCGAAAATTGGTTTGCTTTCATAACGTTGAAACAACGTTGATTTCAAGTTGATTTTCCGTTCGTTTTGAAAGAATGACGCGTCTGACGTTGGTTCAACGTTAATTCGATGAGCAAAACTATGTCAGATCAACGTTGTTTCGATGTCAGTTTGCTATCTGGGTAAGATCTGAAGTGAATTCTCCATTGTTCTTTAACAGAGGCAAATCTGGAGCACAAACTCACATGACACGCATTTAACAGTAAATAAAGCACATAAACAGCGCCTGAGATTAGCATAGCAAAAACTCTGATTAACTAGGAAAAGATGCCTATATGTCTCATATGAAACGTTATTCACGTCATACGGGCCACGGTTATCATGCGTGTGCTGCTTTAATGTCCCAGTCTGACCTCTCAATGCAAAGTTCACGTAGTGTAACAGCGCAGCGCTCCTGGTTGTACGTCACACAATAAAGTCCCGGTTTTTGTTTGTTTTTTTTGCGCACAAAAAGTATTCTCGTCGCTTGATAAACTTAAAGGGTTAGTTCACCCAAAATGTAAACTCTGTCAGTATTTACTCTCCCACGTGTTCAACCCCGTAAGACTTTCGTTCAAACCCGTAAGACTTTCGTTCAAACCCGTAAGACTTTCGTTCAAACCCGTAAGACTTTCGTCCCGAAGATAAGACGTATCTTCGGAAACAAATTAAGATATTAGTGATTAAATCTGAGAGCTGGATCACTCCTCCTGTGGCATCAAAACTGGCCGGCCCAGAAAGTTATTAAAGACATCGTTAAAATAGTCCGAGTGACGACAGCGGCTCAATCCTAAGTTCATCAAGCGATGAGAACACTTTCTGTGCGCAAACAAACAAACAAAAATAACGACTTTATTCAACTATTAATTTCCTCTCTCTAGGCTCACCATTGGCCGACGCTGGTCATGTGTGTGTGATGCGTGTGACGTACAGCGCTCTGGTTTGCTCTCTTCACATCCTGATAACAATCACTAAATTAAGTGCTTTAAAGGTATTTTTGTTATATATATATATATATATATATATATATATATGAAGAGTTCAGATGCAAAAGCCTCTAAGTGCCATTTGAAATTTTCTTCTAGAATGATCATTTTTATTAAACTTGTATATTTAAGTTCAGTGATTTCACTTAAATGGCAATGATAATTACCTATTAATTGTTATTTAAGTGAAATTACTGAACTTAAATATACAAGTTTGATAAAAATCATCATTAAAGAAGAAAATTTCAAATGGCATTTAGAGGCTTTTGCATCTGAACTCTTCATATATATATATCTTCAGTGGAAGGCGTACGACCATAAAATCTAATCACTCTAGAATCGTCTAATCACTGCATTCGGTCCGAATTATGATGCGTTCATGTCTTAACTTCTGTAATCTGGAAGAGATGGAAACCAGTGATGTTTCCTTCAGTTAATGACCTAAACTACCCTTAATTATACATTCGCACAAGAGCAATTAAGACATGAAACCTCAGAAACACACACACACACACAGTTGTAAAGATATTCCTTCACTAAATGAGTTGTCATCTTTCTCTTATATAGCCGTGTAGCGCTGTAATTACTCTGAGCTTTCAGAGAGCTTTTAAATGAAACGCTCGAGAAATATAGAGGTATTATTATGAGAACATAAAGGCCTTATTATTCCATGCTCTCTGAATAAAGCGTCCATGTGTGGTTTGTAAAGCGCATGTGTGTGTGATCGTGCTGCTGACCCGCTAATCCTGCACACACTACTAGGTGACCATCTGACATCAAACCTGTTTCTGTGACGTTATTACTGGCGTGTAGAGGTGATCAGAGGTCGACTCACATCATCAAGTCAATTTATTTCTACTGCACTTTATACAGGACAGATTATTTCAAAGCAGCTTCACAGTGATAAACTGGACAATAACAGAAGCACAATCAGTTCTGCTGTGAAATATAATCAGAGTTTCAAGGGAAAACTTGCAGTTACTTTCACTTTTTATTCCATGGCAGACTTCAAAAGAGAGATCCAAATTAATTGGATCCCTTTCAGATCTTCTGTATGTCTAAATACCACAAAAAGTTGTCGTCTCAATTGTGCAAAAAAATAAGATATCATTATTAAAATGTCATTGCAGGCCCATTATAGCACAGAAACTGTCCTTGTTAAAATTACAAAAGATGCAGGCCGTCTCTCAATACTAGCTTTACTTGCTGTGTTCGACACTATAGATCATAAAATAGACACGCTCATGTCACAACTCGATACATACCATACATGAGGTACACAATACAATATCATTGCGATACTCCAAGACTTGATAAAAGATTAACAAAAATATACTGTTGTTAAAATGCTTTGGTGTTAGATTGTGTCTGTAAGTGAACAGGCTTTTGGACTCCAAAAGACAATAAAGACGCCAAAATAACAATATTCATGATTCTGAAGATGAAAAAAAGCTTAATTTAGATGAATATGCACTGACTAAATATGTATAAAATAATGTAGGACACTTTTACACAAATATCCACCATTGCATTAACATATATTATATTCAACATACTGTAGTACTGACAGTAAAACTCTTTTGTTCTCACACAGAAATTTTTATCCTGGGTGAACTACACACAAAACACATTGATGCATTTTTATTGTGCGATATATTGTTACACCCCTATAAAATACTCTGAGATCGACTACAAAAGTACACTGGTATTCAGGGACTGAAATTAAGCTGATTTAGATCCAATCAAACTTTTACCATTTGGTCTTTAAACAGGGAAAAATCTAAGATAATATCAGTAAATTATGGAGTGCAGCAAAGCTCTGTTTTAGGCCCGTTGCTGTTTGCTGCCACTTAATAATATTATTATAAAAACACGGAATTAGTTTCCACTGTTATATAAAGCTATAAAAAAAAGTGAACTGAATGGATATAAGCTTCCATACATCACATCTCTCTCTCTCTCTCTCTCTCTCTCAGAAGAGCAAGCTTGCGTGTGTCAATGATTCAGAGAAGAAACAAATCCCGCTACAGATTACAGCTGTTTTAGGCCCTCTGCTATTTGCTTGCACTTAATAATATTATTATACAAACATGGAATTAGTATCCGCTGTAATATAGGCATCAGTTAATCGGCCTCCCGCCAGCTCTCTTACCCTCGTCTAAATGCACAGCGGGAACTTCTCTCTGGGAAAACAACCATGGCCGAGTCTGGACGGCTTATTAGAGGCACTTCAAGCGCAGAACACAACAATCAATGGCTTTTTGGTGCAGTTTACTATGTCAAGCATCAAAAGCTCAACACTAATTAATAAATCTCAGAGTAACTTGTCTTGTTTGTGCGCCAGACTAGACATGAATCATACTGGAAACACACACACAAACACAGTATGTTCAGTTTGTAATGGTAAATGATGTAAATGGCATAGCACAAGGCTCAGTACTTGGACCGTTACTGTTCACTCTGTACATGCTACACACACACACACACACACACACACACACACACTGTACATGTTATTGTTACCCTTAGGAGATATCATTAGAAGGAATGGAATATTCAGCTGTATATTTCTTCAAAACCTAAAGTTACCAATCCACAAAATTAACGGAATGCATAGCTGATGTAAAAAAAAAAACTTTGGATTTTTTTTTCCAGTTTTTAATTTCCTGCTTTAATTCTGAAAAAAAAAAAACCAGAGATTCGAATTATTGGACAAAAAATAATTAATTATAGTTCTAATAATTATTGGATTATTATAATGCGATTATGGGTGGTTGCCCTGCACGCTTAATAAACAAACTACAGCTGGTCCAAAACGATTCCGTATTAAACATCATATACATTTTAAAATGTTGCTGAACGGTTTATCTCCGCAGTACTTGAGCGAGCTCTTAACGCATTATAGTCCTTCACGTCTATTGCGATCTCGAAACTCCGGCCAGTTGATAATACCTAGAATATAAATTGAAGAAATCGACTGCAGGCGGGAGATCCTTTTCCTATTTAGCACCAAAACTCTGGAACAATCTTCCTAACATTGTCCGGGAAGCAGACACACTCTTTCAGTTCAAATCTAGACTAAAAACATCTCTTTGGCCTAGCATACACATAACACACTATAGACTTCTGTAATTCAATGTTAGGCTGCATAGATTAGATTAGGTCAGCCGGAACCAGAACACTTGCCATAAATCCTGGTGTACTCGTCAACACTAATATTAGTCTCTGTTCATCCTGAGGTTTACCGGCCGCACTCCGGCGGATCCAGATCAGATGAAGGACCTTTGTCTAAGCTTGCGTTCTCGAGCTCAAATAATGTCGTGCGAATGAACGGCGGTAGAGCGGTGTCGTGTTAGCGGCCCCTAAGTTAATCACTAATGATCTTTACAACGGAAGTGAATCAATCAAAACCAACTTTATCTGGACAATAACTTTACACTAGATCTGCTGTAAAGCCCAAACACTGTTACTGTAATCTCCTGTTATCACTGTAATGCTGCTGTGAAACATCTATATTGTTAAAAGCGCTGCATAAATGAAGGTGACTTGATACACACACACACACACACACACACTGTTAACTCTTCCACTGGGGCTATTAATTTGGTTTAGTCATATGTCACCAGGCAACATGGATATCTGCAGATCCAAGCAAACGCATTCCAACACGCCAATGTCATCCTCTATCCCTCATCAAGAGTGGACGGAATAATGCATGAAGCCTCATTCACACACACACACACACACACACACAATAATGCATGAATCCTGATGCTCATCCTTGACATGCCAATTCAATTAGGATCCAAGGGGACTGCTGGAGAATTGGACCCATGTGACGGGGAGAATTGAAGCGCTGTCATTTTTCACAGAACACAGATTGGATTTCCCACAGAATGTAATGTGATCCCGGTTAGTGCTCGGGATGCTCTAATTGACAGGTGAAGGACAACCGCATCCCATCCTCCACTGGAAAATCTGCCAAATTCCCATTTCATTCCAGAACATCAGCTCAATGAGGACGATTTAAAGGGACAGTTCACCCGAAAATCATTATTCTGTCATCATTTACTCGCTCACGATCGTGGGTCGCATGGGAGGAAAACATCAGATCTGGGTCACTTGAACCATGTGATGTAAATCTGGCCAAAGATTTGACATAAAACAAATCAATAACAATGATAAGCTGCTGCATGTTAGGGTTAAAACAAAGAGTTCTGATAAATCACGTTGGGAAATATTAAATGCATAAATGTAAATTTTCAAAAACTGACTATGTACATGTACATGTATAGGTTTATTTATTTGATCTATACAGCATAAAATAGAAAACAAAATCATGAATGATCTCTAAATAGTTTTATCAAAACACCCATCAATGCCCAGCGACGACGTCATCAGAACGAGCCACGCCTACACTTGATGATGTCATCTCTCATGCCAATACATCTGTCCTTAAGTCTGTCTCATTTATGCAGCTGAACACTTGCTCACTAAATAATAAAGCGCCACTCATACATGACATTATAACTGACAGGACACTGGATTTTCTATGTCTGAGCAGAACCAAATGGACTTTCTTGCGCTTAACCAAGCTACCCCTAAGGCCATAGCATTCAAAGGCCCCGTAGTTCTGGACGTGGAGGGGGACTGGCTGTCTTACATCATGCAGATTTCCAAATAAAAGAATTTCCAGTACACGCCTCTTCATTTGAGTGCATTCACTTCTGCGGCTGCGAGCGGTCCGTGTCTATCGTGAGCTCTCGGACCTCCTTGCTCTGATCTGCCCCACCTCTACCTTCTTACTTGGTCACTTTAACATCCATATTGATTCCAGTAATGTTTACGCTGCAGAATTGTTGTCATTACTGGACTGCTTTGATTTTACACAAGATGTCAACGGCCCCACACATGCTAAAGGTCATACACTGGACCTGCTATGCTCCTCGAGTTCAACCCCAACCCATCTGTAAACTGTTGACCTAGCTCTCTGTTTCAGGAAGTGTGTGAAAAGGATCATTGCATATCGAAATCTCAAACAAGTATGCATACATAAATGATCCTACACTCTTGCAGGCCATCTTATCAGCTATCCCCCAAACTGCACCGCTGATGACTTGGTTAATCACTACAACCTGTCCCTGTCCCGTAGTCTGGACTCATCACTCGATCCGTCTCCTGCTCTCTGGTTCACTGCTGAACTCCGGCTCTTGGCGGCCACAGGGTACTATAAGAAATCTGGCCTCACTGTCCACCAGGTCACCTACAACAACCATGTTAAGAGCTACAAAGATGGCACTCATTGGCAACCAACAACATCAACCTAAACAGCTTTTTTCCCACTATCATACGCCTACTCGGCCCACCTGACCCTCCTCAACCATCTGACGCTGCTGGCCTATGCTCCAGACTCCTGGATTACTTCCAGAAAAAGGCCAACCACTGCTCGACAAACACTGTCTCCACACTGAGGACCGCCTCTCCTCTTTCTCCCCGCTCAAAACAGCTCAAGTCCTCGAGGTAGCGTCAAAAGCCAAGGCCACGAGTCACGACCAGCCGATCCAATGCCGAGTGCCTTGGTCAAGTCGACTCTGGGACCCCAACTGGTCAACATCATCAACGCCTCGCTGTCTCCAAACAAAGATGACCCAAACCACTACCGCCCAATCTCAAACCTCACTTTCATATGCAAGTTATTGGACAGAGCTCAACTTAAACATCATATTCTTCAGCACAACCTCTATAAGCCATTTCAATCTGGTTTCAGGACACATCATAGCACAGAAACTGCCCTCATCAAAATCACAAATGACCTTCTCGTGGGAGCTGACTCTGGCCACGTCAGCGTCTTAATTCTTCGTCTCCAGCCTTTGATACAGTCTCCCACTCCATTCTTCTCACTTGCCTCTCCGATCTCATTGGGGTTGCTGGTACTGTGTTTTCCTGGTTTAAATGCTATCTCACCAACAGGCAACAATACACCACCCTTAAGGGCATTTGCTCTGAACTGGCGCCAGTCTTACACGGCGTGCCACAAGGGTCGGTGCTTGGCCCACTACTATTTAATATCTACATGCTACCTCTTGGAATGATCCTCCGGAAACACTGCTACACTGATGACACCCAGCTCTACATCAGGACCAAGCCCTCTCCTCCCCTTCCACCAGTGCCTGAAGAACATGAAGAGTTGACTGGACAGAAACCTTCTCAAACTCAAAGACAAAACAGAACTGGCTGGATAGATGGATGGATTGAACAATAGAACATTGGATGGATGGATGGATGGATGGATGGAAGGACGGAACAATGGAACATTGGATAGATGGATGGATGGAACAATAGAACATTGGATGGATGGACAGAACAATAGAACATTGGATGGATGGATGGATGGACGGACGGACGGAACAATAGAACATTGGATGGATGGATGGATGGATGGATGGATGGATGGATGGATGGATGGATGGACGGACGGAACAATAGAACATTGGATGGATGGATGGATGGATGGATGGACAGAACAATAGAACATTGGATGGATGGATGGATGGATGGATGGATGGATGGACGGACGGAACAATAGAACATTGGATGGATGGATGGATGGATGGATGGATGGACAGAACAATAGAACATTGGATGGATGGATGGATGGATGGATGGATGGACGGAACAATAGAACATTGGATGGATGGATGGATGGATGGATGGACAGAACAATAGAACATTGGATGGATGGATGGATGGACGGACGGACGGAACAATAGAACATTGGATGGATGGATGGATGGATGGATGGACGGACGGAACAATAGAACATTGGATGGATGGATGGATGGATGGATGGATGGATGGACAGAACAATAGAACATTGGATGGATGGATGGATGGATGGATGGATGGATGGATGGACGGACGGAACAATAGAACATTGGATGGATGGATGGATGGATGGATGGATGGACAGAACAATAGAACATTGGATGGATGGATGGATGGATGGATGGATGGATGGATGGATGGACGGAACAATAGAACATTGGATGGATGGATGGATGGATGGACAGAACAATAGAACATTGGATGGATGGATGGATGGACGGACGGACGGAACAATAGAACATTGGATGGATGGATGGATGGATGGATGGATGGACGGACGGAACAATAGAACATTGGATGGATGGATGGATGGATGGATGGATGGACAGAACAATAGAACATTGGATGGATGGATGGATGGATGGATGGACGGAACAATAGAACATTGGATGGATGGATGGATGGATGGATGGATGGACAGAACAATAGAACATTGGATGGATGGATGGATGGATGGAAGGACGGAACAATAGAACATTGGATGGATGGATGGATGGATGGATGGATGGACAGAACAATAGAACATTGGATGGATGGATGGATGGATGGATGGATGGATGGATGGATGGATGGATGGATGGATGCAACAATAGAACATTGGATGGATGGATGGATGGACAGAACAATAGAACATTGGATGGATGGATGGATGGAAGGACGGAACAATAGAACATTGGATGGATGGATGGAACAATAGAACATTGGATGGACGGATGGATGGGTGGGTGGATGGATGGATGGACAAAACAATAGAACATTGGATGGATGGATGGATGGGTGGATGGATGGATGAATGGACGGACAGAACAATAGAACATTGGATGGATGGATGGATGGATGGATGGATGGATAAATGGATAGATGGATGGACAGAACAATAGAATATTGGATGGATGGATATGTCACTGCATCAAAACTCACATTCAAACTCAGTCGTCAGAAAATTCAGATGTAAATGAAAGCACTGAGTATAACGTGACGTCAGAGGAACTAGAAATGCTGTAAACCGTAGATTAGCCTTGAAACTGAAAGTGAACGCGAGCGTATGATTAGCACAGGCTGTCAGAAGCACTGGATAATCTGAGATAACTCGTACAGATCCGGCCATTCATCTCGACTGGAGAGAGTGTGAAGAGACTCGACATCTGTCACGAGGAGAGACGAGGACCAGCCGAGAGCCAGAGTTCAGGCCCAGTCCTGATTAGAGATCAGATATGCGAGGATTAGACGGGTTTGAAACGAGTCTGTGTGTGTATATCCAGGCAAATTAAGAGCCGTCTGTGTGCCTCAGCCATATGGCACTGAGGGAATGTGTTCCCAGCAAACATCACGGGGAACCAGCACTTCTTTATACACACGCTTTGACCTTCTGTCCGCAAGAAAGATGATTTTATTATCTAAAAATTCTTAAATTCACATTCAATTCAACATTTATTTGTATAGCGATCCACAAACTCGCTTCATTTTTACACAGTTTTCATTGAATAAGTCTTACTGTAATATCTTCAATGATTGTGCTTCTCCAGCAAATGTATCTTGATTTCAGAATGTTTAGATGTTTGAGCTGGATAAAGAAGTCAACAGTTGGATATTTTGGTGATAAAATGATCGTGCCGGATGAAAAGCACAAGAACTGCATTATATCTGTTCTGTCGTTCTCATCTCAGTGAGCTTTCATTACGCTTTACACTTCATTTCAGCGTCTCGTGGCGTTTAAGTGCCAATGGAAAACAGTTTGGATGTTAGAGAAAACACTGATTTCAAATGCATCCAGATTAATGTAGACGCAGCCTTAAACAGAAATATGCTCCGACACAAGACATTTATTCCAGGCAAACATCGGCACTGTTCAATCTGAGACTCGTCTGTCATGAATCTTATTTCTGTTGACCTTGAAGCCATTAGAGCCTGTTCCTCTGTAAACGCTGTCGTTCACATCAGTCATCGCAATTACACACACACATTTACATGATGGATCAACCTGAGCGATGGAAACCATTACCCACAATCCCCGGCCGCCCTCTTCCCTCATTTGCAACATAAACGTGCGTGTTTGGGTCTACAGAAGTTCTTCACGTCCTCAAACGCCTGTAAACACGACCGAGACTGCCGACAACTCTCCACGGGACCCTGATGACGGATGATCATGTCTCTGTGTTTTGCTAAACGAGTGTAAATGATCGATCCGACACATGGGTGATCATTTACAGGCTTTAGAAGTTCAGGCATCAAAGTGAAACAAGAGGCTTTAGTGTTTTTTCCATCTACAAAACTTCTTGATAGTTTAATATTTGAAAAGGAAGACTAATTGCGATCTGTGAAAGTGATGTTATAATAATAGTTGTTGTATGATTGTGAGAGACAGTGGCGAGTGAACCCGATCCTGCTGATTCCTGCTCTATATTCCTGAGCGTTTCTGTGATATACGAGTGCCATCACTGAAGATAATGGTGTGTCTCGGGGCAATCTCGTGTTCTGCTGCCGAAGGCCAAACGGGGGACGACGGCTCCGGGGCCAAGCTGCAGAACGACACGCTCCGACCGCAGGATTCGGGAGAGATGCACTCTGGGAGAATGCCAGTTGAGGACGAGGTAATAAGATGTTAGCGTTGGACTTCACCTTCACTCGCTGATTTAAAGCCAATCCACACTGGCGAAACCAGACAATCTCCCAGACAGATCACGCTTCATACAATCCCGGAGGAAAAGTGGCGCTTTGGCTTCTGACATCATTTATCTTCAAACGTTTCATCGATCTCGCTATTCTCATTCATGTAATAATAGACTTTAGTTTGTACAATCATAGCAGCATAAAATGAAAGGTAGACCAACAACACTACCTAAACACACACATTTAGTGTCAAGTCATGATAAATGGCCATTTAAAAAAATATATATTTTACAAAAAAAATAGTAAATAGTTTTTAATACTAAATATTAGCTTCATTCCTTTTTAAGCAAATTATAGATAACTTATGAAAATATAATAAAAATAAAGCGCTCATTAAACCCGTATGCATCTACAGTGTAAAAATATATCTATATATTAAGATTTTAATTAAACGTCGGGTTATTGTACTATGCAATACAATTTGAAAAAACAAAATTCAGTCTTTCTTCTTCATAATGTTGTTTATTCAGTTAATTCAATGTGTTATTTGCCGTTGCTGAAGATATAAGTCTGAAAAAATCCTCAAAATGAAGTGAGTTTGAGTTCTGACTCCATTGGAAGATATCTGTATATTGATAGAAGTACTGGTGTCTTGATGCACGGATGCTGGAGAACGAGACCCAGTGGAGGAGTACAGCAGGTGTGTGACGCTCCGACAGCTTTGGCCGCTTCCACACGGAGCAGTTAGCAAGATCGTCTGAGGAACGGGCTGTTGGCAGGCGAGGGCTTTGGCAGCGTCTCCGGAGTTTGGGATTGGGAAAGTCAGGGCAGGAATCCCGAGAGCAGGTGGTCGGAGCCGGAGCTGGAGCCAGCGCCACAGGCTTTGGACTCGAGATGGACTCCTGCGGTTCCAAATCACACGCGTGACCTTCATCCGTCTCCGTTTCGTTTGTCTCCTCCGAGTGGGAGAATCTGCCTTATGTTTGGTGACGACTGCCCGTGATTGGCCTCTTAAAGGGATGGTTCACCCAAAAATGACAACTATCCCATGATTCACTCTCTCCTATAAGCAATCTTAAGGCCTGTTCACACCAGGACAAATTTAGTGCGCCACAAAAAGCGACACACGTAAAAGCGCTACTTTTTTTAAAAACGCCTCGGGTTCGGTTTTTTTTTTTTTGGTTTGACACGCCGCGTCAAAAACTATCCAACCAATGAGATTTGTGCATTTGGTCACATGTCTGGAGCTTCTTAAGTTGCAGTAAAACACAACGTGGGGGCGCTCAAACACAAAACGGTCTTGCCGAGGCACACATACGTAATAGAGAAGAAGATACGTCAAGTAGCGTCGCCGTCTACACCGCCGGGAAGAAATGAGACGAGGAAGATGAAGGTAGAGCTGCTGGTATCGTTGGCTAGACTCTGTGGTCGTTTACACACGCGTGTGATGCACATCAGTACTGTGGAAACCATCAGTGAAGTCCAAATAAATACATCATAAAATAAAAATGTAACTAGAAATAGAGTCTCTGTCTGATGATCTGATTGGTCTAGAGTCTCTGTGAGATGATCTGATTGGCCTAGAGTCTCTGTGAGGTGATCCGATTGGTCTAGAGTCTCTGTCTGATGATCTGATTGGCCTAGAGTCTCTGTTAGAGGATCTGATTGGTCTAGAGTCTCTGTGAGATGATCTGATTGGTCTAGAGTCTCTGTGAGATGATCTGATTGGTCTAGAGTCTCTGTCAGATGATCTGATTGGTCTAGAGTCTCTGTTAGAGGATCTGATTGGTCTAGAGTCTCTGTGAGATGATCTGATTGGTCTAGAGTCTCTGTCTGATGATCTGATTGGCCTAGAGTCTCTGTTAGAGGATCTGATTGGCCTAGAGTCTCTGTGAGATGATCTGATTGGTCTAGAGTCTCTGTGAGATGATCTGATTGGTCTAGAGTCTCTGTCAGATGATCTGATTGGTCTAGAGTCTCTGTTAGAGGATCTGATTGGTCTAGAGTCTCTGTGAGATGATCTGATTGGTCTAGAGTCTCTGTCTGATGATCTGATTGGCCTAGAGTCTCTGTTAGAGGATCTGATTGGCCTAGAGTCTCTGTGAGATGATCTGATTGGTCTAGAGTCTCTGTGAGATGATCTGATTGGTCTAGAGTCTCTGTCAGATGATCTGATTGGTCTAGAGTCTCTGTTAGAGGATCTGATTGGTCTAGAGTCTCTGTGAGATGATCTGATTGGTCTAGAGTCTCTGTCTGATGATCTGATTGGTCTAGAGTCTCTGTGAGATGATCTGATTGGTCTAGAGTCTCTGTCTGATGGTCTGATTGGCCTAGAGTCTCTGTTAGAGGATCTGATTGGTCTAGAGTCACTGTGAGATGATCTGATTGGCCTAGAGTCTCTGTTAGAGGTTCTGATTGGCCTAGAGTCTCTGTTAGAGGATCTGATTGGTCTAGAGTTTCTGTTAGAGGATCTGATTGGTCTAGAGTCTCTGTCAGACAGTAATTAGCCCGTTGGAGGAGCTGATGTACAGGCTCATTAGTGAAACGCAGCGCTTCGCTGGCTGATTGCTAAGTCTATTGGACAGCTTCATATGGCTGTGTTTCATGTACTGCCAGGACCTGAGGGAAAGCAGGAGGCTTTCAATCACAGTTTTGGCAGCGGTTGTGCATGTGGCGCTTCCATCTCGCTAAGAGCCGCTAGTTACCTAGAGTGCCATTTTGGAGGATGTTCAGCTTTTTTAAGCACGGCTGAAAAACAGAAGTCACTTTATGTTTTGGAGAGCCTCTCACCACACTCTCACGGCTAAAGATCGCAGCGTTTGATTCATGCGAGCCTCGGCCTTCGGATAGATCGTGTTTGTTGGTTTAGCTCCATTTCGGTCTCATTGATGTTCCTTTTCTCAGAAACAATGCGACCGCATCACACAGACCTGCAGATGCTGACTTCATACTTCGCCCAGAATAATTCCTGCTTTAGCAGAAGAAAGTATTTATAGCACAAACTGAACTCAGACCACTGGGATATACAATAGGAGATATTTTACATCAGGCTAACAATAAAAGTTATTTTTGCTGGAGATTCAATCTAAAAATACAGCAATAAACTAGACCAAAACCCCCCAGATTATATGCAGTCAGCCTCATGCCGCTTGAAAACAGAAGAACATATTCTGAGAGCTGTTTTCCCTTCATGTACAGTAATAAAAGTCAATGGGGTCTAATATTGTTAGATATCTTATTTTATGTTCCACGGAAGGAAGAAAGTCATACAGGTTTGATGGCGAGTAAATGATGACGGAATGACAATTTATAGATGAACCAACCCTATTAAATACTTAAAGTCCGCCTTTAGTCAATCATTTTATCCCTTAAAACTCATCTCTGATCAACAAATGTAAGCGTTTTTCCTTGAAAAAAAATGTCTTCATGCCTTAACATATCTTGAATGTAACTTGACACCCTCGCCTCATTTAGTATGCGTGGTTCTATGAATATGCAAATGAGCCCCGCCCCACTCACTCTCCCACTGGTTGTCGATCACACGTTGATCTGATTGGTTCCAAGGTGGTTTGTGACGTCAGAAACACCAGCGATTTCAAAGCGTGTTTTTGAGACTGTCTTTGGTTCAAAATACTCAGCAATGCTGTCCACTTATCAACTTACACATGGTGTGTGTTACAGCGGATTAAACACACCTCACACACACATAAACAACATTAAACGCTGGATTTCCACCACAGGGGGACTTTAACTTGTTTGAATATTTACTCTTTATTCTTGATGATGAATCAGTGTAAAGAGATTCACATATTGAAACCAACTAATGTTGGGGAACAGACGTTAGATTCGCATGCGAAACACATACAATGACTTTGGAGATCATTGGTAACTTCAAAATAAAACGTTTAATAAAACAAGAGTGTATCTCAGAATCTCAACACATTTTTCTATTGTTACATACGACAATCTAAAAAATCTTGGGTTATTTTTTTTCACCCAAATCCTGGTTTGAGCCTTTTAGGGACATTTTTTGTGTTATTTTTTCAGTGTTTGTGTAACCCAGATCCTGGGTCAGCCATAACAACCACGGGGTTGAGTTATTTATCGCAGGCTTTTTTGTGACCTCTTCAGGATAGAGAAGTGCAGCTCCGTCAAAAATGGCACATTCGTATTATTCTGTATATCGTTTAACTTTATGCAAAGCAACATACAGGAGTGCGATGTGGAGTATTTTTTTAGAGGATTTAAGTGAATCTGTAAACATTAATTCATGTATAAAGTTAAAAAAAAAAAAATTAACCCAATTTGCTGGGTAAAACTAACCCAACATGTGTCCAGTCCTATACTGTATTTAGCCACCCCTAGGGTTGTGTAAGGGATCCACTGGAGGCAAGATGCAGAACATCACAAACAAAAGCAAACATAAAACTAAAGCATGGCATGGCATGAGTTTAAAGCTGGGCATGGGTATGGGCATAAAACTTACCAAACAGTGGAACAAAACTTGACAAAGACACATGGCAAACATGAGGGATAAATACACAGACTAAGACACCTGTGAACAATGAGCAGACGATTAACCAATGCCAAGACACATGGCAGGATCACATGACAAACAGGGAATCACATGACAATGACTGGAAACGAGATCTAGACCAAATCGTGACAGGTTGGACATTGGCACAGTTTTCTTCTAGAAACAAACTTGTATTATTTTCATGTTATCACTGTAAAGCTGCTTTGATACAGTCTTTATTGTAAAAAGCACTGTATAAATAAACTTGACTTGACCCAAATTTGGTTGTTTTTAACCCAGTGTTTTTTAGTGTGAGTATTTTTGTCTTGTTTTCCAGTCCAAATTTCTAAAAATTCTTAAATCAAGATGCATTTACAAGATGAGAAAGATACCATAGGATATTAAGTCTTGCTTTCTGAGGAAAAAAAGTGCTTTTGCCTAAAACAAGTCATACGATCTGCCAATGCGGTCAGAAAAATCTTGTTCTGTTTGATTTAAGATAATTTTTCTGACCCCATTGGCAGATAATTTGACTTGGTATCTTTCTTATCTAGTAAATGCGTCTTGATTTAAATGTTTAGATATTTGGACAAGAAACAGGACAAAAATACTGAGTAAGAAAGGCAGTAATACATATTCATCTACAGCTCAGAGCAAACAAATATTCCGTGTCAGAGTGGGATGATTCAGGTCAATGAGTTCCACGTCGATGTGACTTCAGGCCTGTTCTTGCATTTAAGGGAACTAATGTATCATGCAATTACTGCAGGTTAAAGCCGAGGCGAGGGCTTTACCTGCTGGGATAAATGGCTCTCTAATCAGCCGGGTTAGCATTTGCCTCGGTTCGCCCGCGCGTGTGGGGAAGGTTGATAATAATGAACCTTAATGGCTCGCGGATCTCCGGCGCCGTGAACGACTCGGGATCCGGAGCGCTTGTTTTCTGTGATACGCTTCAGCGGCACAAGGGTGAAGACGCCATTTGTATTCTGGGCTGCGAGCCCGACAGCTAATGCATCTGTATCGCCCACCGCTTCTCTCTTTTCCCATCATGCCCCTCAGCCAATGCACAGCACAATCCATCAAGTATTCATCAGAAAAATAGCAAGTCCAATAATCTTCCTCTCTCTCATCCGTGATAGAGTGAAGTTCCTCCGGGAGCCGCGGCACAAAAAAATAATCAGGTGCTTCTCAAACGCTGCCTATTCCAATCATCAAGGGCTTCATTTATAGCACTGGGTTAAAAACAACCCGATTTGGGTGGTTTTTAACCCAAGGGCTGGGTAAATATAGTACAGAACACATGTAGGCTTCATTTTACCCAGCAAATTGTGGTAAAACAGAAACTACTCAAACACTGGGTTGTTACGTCTGACCCAGGATCTGGGTAACACAAAAACTACCCAAACACTGGGTTGTTACGTCTGACCCAGGAACTGAGTTACACAAAAACTACCCAAACACTGGGTTATTACGTCTGATCCAGGAGCTGGGTAACACAAAAACAACTCAAACACTGGGTTATTACATCTGACCCAGGAACTGAGTTACACAAAAACTACCCAAACACTGGGTTATTACATCTGACCCAGGATCTGGGTAACATAAAAACTACCCAAACACTGGGTTATTACGTCTGACCCAGGATCTGGGTAACACAGAATCTACCCAAACACTGGGTTGTTACGTCTGACCCAGGATCTGGGTAACACAGAATCTACCCAAACACTGGGTTGTTACGTCTGACCCAGGATCTGGGTAACACAAAAACTACCCAAACACTGGGTTGTTACGTCTGACCCAGGAACTGAGTTACACAAAAACTACTCAAACACTGGGTTGTTACGTCTGACCCAGGATCTGGGTTACACAAAAACTACTCAAACACTGGGTTGTTACGTCTGACCCAGGTAACACAAAAACTACCCAAACACTGGGTTGTTATGTCTGACCCAGGATCAGAGTCACTCAAAAACTACCCAAACACTGAAAAAATAACCCCCAAAAAATTGACCCAATAGGCTCAACTCAGGATTTTGGTAGATATGTTTTCGAGTGTGTTTTGTTGAAGGGATTTGAACAACAGGTGCTGTGACTGCATAACAAACACCCACACACACACTCTGACAGTGTGTTTTAATTGAATTTCTGCATTGCAAAATAAACTTACAGCGACTCTGAACACAAGAACATGTTGAACATAAAAATAAAGCCGTTGATCACCACCTCTGAACGGTGAGATGGAGCTGATTTCTCAAATCACTGTGTGTATATAAACGGTAATTTGATGGTTTCTAGTCATTATGTGTGTGTGTGTGTGTGTGAGGGTCGATCTGTGTTCTGAAAGCACTGAATGATTTCAGGCCTGATAAATGAGGTGCGTCAGCTCTTCTCAGATTGATTATTGATTGGCTCTCGCCGAGGAAACGCGCCGTCATTTCCATCAGCTTCTGCATCTTCTCTGGGATAATGGAAGCAGCTCGTCTCTCTCTCTCTCTCTCTCTCTCTGAGCGTTGAGCGTATGAGCGAATCGATGTGTGTGTGTGGGAGGAGAGCTGGGGGTTGGGAACGAAGGGAGATGATTTTAAGTGCACGGGCAGCATAAAAATGGCTTTCTTGATTCCATGCAAGAGCAATAAACCACATCCGTTTGAAATTCCATTAGCGGCCGGCTCTCGCTCGCCCTCCCCCCGCGCCTCGCTCTACGCGTGTGTGTGTGTGTGTGTCTGCGCATGTTAATCAGCCTTTCTGCGGCGAGGACACGGCGGAGGAATGCAAATGCTGGTGTTCCTGGACCGGGTCACACAAACGCCACTGTTTCCAATTCTGGTCGGGATTGAGAAACGCTTCTTTCCCTGAGTGACACACACACACACACACACACACACACACACACACACACACGGGAAACAAATGCTTTAATCTGGACTGATCCAACAAGAGCTTGTGTTTTAATCACACACTCTCTGATGCTGGACCAGAGGTGAACGCTGACACACACACACATGTGCTGAACTAGCAGTACTGACCTACACACACACACACACACACACACACACACTCAAACAGAGACACAGAGAGAGAGACACACACTAACACACACCCTCTCTCTCTCTCTGTCTCTCTCTCTCTCTCTCTCTCTCACACACACACATGGTCAAACAGAGACAGAATCAGAGAGAGAGAGACACACACACCCTCAGACAGACACACACACAAACACACACACACACTCACTCACACACACACACACACACACCTGCAAGATTGTGTGTGGAGAAGCTGGATATCACTGATTCACAGCAGGAACTCTACCGTAACTACATGGCCAATCCTGCTCTTCCTCAGTGTTTCTGTCTCGTTCTCCAACATCTAATCCTTCTCACATCAACACACACTTACTGGAGAACAACAACTGAAAATATGAAGACCTGATTCATGAAAAATGCATCAAAATGAAGTGAGTTTGTGTTTGAAACAAGAAGAAATATCTGCCAATGGAGTCAGAAAAATAATTTAGTTTTACCTTTGAATTCAGTTTATTTTTCTGAATCCATTGACAAAGATTTGTTCTTATTTCAAGCACAAACTCACTTCATTTTGTTCATATTTTGCGTAACCCTTGGGGTCGGCAGAAATCACACCAAAATTAAAGTACTCAAAAATAAAATTACACGATTTCAACATTCAGCACGCAGGAACTAAACATCCATCCATCTGTCTCTAAATTGATTCTCAGTCTTCGTTTCTGATCTTTGACTGAACTCGAGTCACTAAAGCACCTGTGGCTCAGTTTACCCCACTCCTGACTTTCATTCATCCAGACTGGGATCAATCCGCCGCCTCAGGACGAGGCGTTTATAACGGATCCGAGAGATCCATCAGCCGGCCGGGACTGAAGCAGACGACCGACGAGATCAGATACAGCGAAAACATGAAGCGCGGCGAGCGGCGTCTACACTGCTCATCAACAATGCTGTTCTCACTCAGTGTGTATTATCAGATTAAGAAATTATATCTTGTTTTCTAAAAAAGTCAGATTTTGGTTAAAACAAGCAAAATGATCAGCCAATGGGGTAAGGAAAAAACTTGATTCAACTGGAAAACAAGATTTCATAAATTTGGACTGAAAAATAAAACAACAACTACTACTAAGCAAGAAAAGCATTTTTGCAGTATGGAGAGTGTGATATTTCATGTCCTAATAATGTTAAAATACAGCAACGACTGACTCTAGATGGCTGTGCTAACTGGATACATGTTAAAATGTTGGTGAGTATTTAGATTAAGATTATTGGATTTAACAGTCAGACACTGCATGTCTTCATAGACAGTTGGGAAAGAAATGGGATGCATGTCATTACATTATATCCATGCATTCAGCAATACAGCTGTACATACCTGCTGCTCATCTTCATTCAAAACTACCCAAACACTGGGTTGTTACGTCTGACCCAGGATCTGGGTTACACAAAAACTACCCAAACACTGGGTTGTTACGTCTGACCCAGGATCTGGGTAACACAAAAACTACCCAAACACTGGGTTGTTGCATCTGACCCAGGATCTGGGTAACACAAACACTACCCAAACACTGGGTTGTTACGTCTGACACAGGATCTGGGTTACACAAAAACTACCCAAACACTGGGTTGTTACGTCTGACCCAGGATCTGGGTTACACAAAAACTACCCAAACACTGGGTTGTTACGTCTGACCCAGGATCTGGGTAACACAAAAACTACCCAAACACTGGGTTGTTACGTCTGACCCAGGATCTGGGTTACACAAAAACTACCCAAACACTGGGTTGTTACGTCTGACCCAGGATCTGGGTAACACAAAAACTACCCAAACACTGGGTTGTTGCGTCTGACCCAGGATCTGGGCAACACAAAAACTACCCAAACACTGGGTTGTTACGTCTGACCCAGGATCTGGGTTACACAAAAACTACCCAAACACTGGGTTGTTACGTCTGACCCAGGATCTGGGTTACACAAAAACTACCCAAACACTGGGTTGTTACGTCTGACCCAGGATCTGGGTAACACAAAAACTACCCAAACACTGGGTTGTTACGTCTGACCCAGGATCTGGGTTACACAAAAACTACCCAAACACTGGGTTGTTACGTCTGACCCAGGATCTGGGTTACACAAAAACTACCCAAACACTGGGTTGTTACGTCTGACCCAGGATCTGGGTTACACAAAAACTACCCAAACACTGGGTTGTTGCATCTGACCCAGGATCTGGGTAACACAAACACTACCCAAACACTGGGTTGTTACGTCTGACACAGGATCTGGGTTACACAAAAACTACCCAAACACTGGGTTGTTACGTCTGACCCAGGATCTGGGTTACACAAAAACTACCCAAACACTGGGTTGTTACGTCTGACCCAGGATCTGGGTAACACAAAAACTACCCAAACACTGGGTTGTTACGTCTGACACAGGATCTGGGTTACACAAAAACTACCCAAACACTGGGTTGTTACGTCTGACCCAGGATCTGGGTAACACAAAAACTACCCAAACACTGGGTTGTTGCGTCTGACCCAGGATCTGGGTAACACAAACACTACCCAAACACTGGGTTGTTACGTCTGACCCAGGATCTGGGTTACACAAAAACTACCCAAACACTGGGTTGTTACGTCTGACCCAGGATCTGGGTTACACAAAAACTACCCAAACACTGGGTTGTTACGTCTGACCCAGGATCTGGGTTACACAAAAACTACCCAAACACTGGGTTGTTACGTCTGACCCAGGATCTGGGTAACACAAAAACTACCCAAACACTGGGTTGTTACGTCTGACCCAGGATCTGGGTTACACAAAAACTACCCAAACACTGGGTTGTTGCGTCTGACCCAGGATCTGGGTAACACAAACACTACCCAAACACTGGGTTGTTACGTCTGACACAGGATCTGGGTTACACAAAAACTACCCAAACACTGGGTTGTTACGTCTGACCCAGGATCTGGGTAACACAAAAACTACCCAAACACTGGGTTGTTACGTCTGACCCAGGATCTGGGTTACACAAAAACTACCCAAACACTGGGTTGTTACGTCTGAACCAAGATCTGGGTTACACAAAAACTACTCAAACACTGGGTTGTTACGTCTGACCCAGGATCTGGGTTACACAAAAACTACCCAAACACTGGGTTGTTACGACTGACCCAGGATCTGGGTAACACAAAAACTACCATAACACTGGGTTGTTACGTCTGACCCAGGATCTGGGTAACACAAAAACTACCATAACACTGGGTTGTTACGTCTGACCCAGGATCTGGGTAACACAAAAACTACCCAAACACTGGGTTGTTACATCTGACCCAGGATCTGGGTAACACAAAAACTACCCAAACACTGGGTTGTTACGTCTGACCCAGGATCTGGGTTACACAAAAACTACCCAAACACTGGGTTGTTACGACTGATCCAGGATCTGGGCAACACAAAAACTACCCAAACACTGGGTTGTTACGTCTGACCCAGGATCTGGGCAACACAAAAACTACCCAAACACTGGGTTGTTACATCTGACCCAGGATCTGGGTAACACAAAAACTACCCAAACACTGGGTTGTTACGTCTGACCCAGGATCTGGGTTACACAAAAACTACCCAAACACTGGGTTGTTACGACTGATCCAGGATCTGGGTAACACAAACACTACCCAAACACTGGGTTGTTACGCCTGACCCAGGATCTGGGCAACACAAAAACTACCCAAACACTGGGTTGTTACGTCTGACCCAGGATCTGGGCAACACAAAAACTACCCAAACACTGGGTTGTTACGTCTGACCCAGGATCTGGGTAACACAAAAACTACCCAAACACTGGGTTGTTACGTCTGACCCAGGATCTGGGTTACACAAAAACTACCCAAACACTGGGTTGTTACGTCTGAACCAAGATCTGGGTTACACAAAAACTACTCAAACACTGGGTTGTTACGTCTGACCCAGGATCTGGGTTACACAAAAACTACCCAAACACTGGGTTGTTACGACTGACCCAGGATCTGGGTAACACAAAAACTACCATAACACTGGGTTGTTACGTCTGACCCAGGATCTGGGTAACACAAAAACTACCATAACACTGGGTTGTTACGTCTGACCCAGGATCTGGGTAACACAAAAACTACCCAAACACTGGGTTGTTACATCTGACCCAGGATCTGGGTAACACAAAAACTACCCAAACACTGGGTTGTTACGTCTGACCCAGGATCTGGGTTACACAAAAACTACCCAAACACTGGGTTGTTACGACTGATCCAGGATCTGGGCAACACAAAAACTACCCAAACACTGGGTTGTTACGTCTGACCCAGGATCTGGGCAACACAAAAACTACCCAAACACTGGGTTGTTACATCTGACCCAGGATCTGGGTAACACAAAAACTACCCAAACACTGGGTTGTTACGTCTGACCCAGGATCTGGGTTACACAAAAACTACCCAAACACTGGGTTGTTACGACTGATCCAGGATCTGGGCAACACAAAAAAACTACCCAAACACTGGGTTGTTACGCCTGACCCAGGATCTGGGTAACACAAACACTACCCAAACACTGGGTTGTTACGCCTGACCCAGGATCTGGGCAACACAAAAACTACCCAAACACTGGGTTGTTACGTCTGACCCAGGATCTGGGCAACACAAAAACTACCCAAACACTGGGTTGTTACGTCTGACCCAGGATCTGGGTAACACAAAAACTACCCAAACACTGGGTTGTTACGTCTGACCCAGGATCTGGGTAACACAAAAACTACCCAAACACTGGGTTGTTACGCCTGACCCAGGATCTGGGCAACACAAAAACTACCCAAACACTGGGTTGTTACGTCTGACCCAGGATCTGGGTAACACAAAAACTACCCAAACACTGGGTTGTTACGACTGACCCAGGATCTGGGTAACACAAAAACTACCCAAACACTGGGTTGTTACGTCTGACCCAGGATCTGGGTAACACAAAAACTACCCAAACACTGGGTTGTTACGCCTGACCCAGGATCTGGGCAACACAAAAACTACCCAAACACTGGGTTGTTACGCCTGACCCAGGATCTGGGTAACACAAAAACTACCCAAACACTGGGTTGTTGCGTCTGACCCAGGATCTGGGTAACACAAAAACTACCCAAACACTGGGTTGTTACGTCTGACCCAGGATCTGGGCAACACAAAAACTACCCAAACACTGGGTTGTTACATCTGACCCAGGATCTGGGTAACACAAAAACTACCCAAACACTGGGTTGTTACGTCTGACCCAGGATCTGGGTAACACAAAAACTACCCAAACACTGGGTTGTTACGTCTGACCCAGGATCTGGGCAACACAAAAACTACCCAAACACTGGGTTGTTACGTCTGACCCAGGATCTGGGTAACACAAAAACTACCCAAACACTGGGTTGTTACGTCTGACCCAGGATCTGGGTAACACAAAAACTACCCAAACACTGGGTTGTTACGCCTGACCCAGGATCTGGGCAACACAAAAACTACCCAAACACTGGGTTGTTACGACTGACCCAGGATCTGGGTAACACAAAAACTACCCAAACACTGGGTTGTTACGTCTGACCCAGGATCTGGGTAACACAAAAACTACCCAAACACTGGGTTGTTACGCCTGACCCAGGATCTGGGCAACACAAAAACTACCCAAACACTGGGTTGTTGCGTCTGACCCAGGATCTGGGTAACACAAAAACTACCCAAACACTGGGTTGTTACGTCTGACCCAGGATCTGGGTTACACAAAAACTACCCAAACACTGGGTTATTATGTCTGACCCAGGATCTGGGTAACACAAAAACTACTCAAACACTGGGTTGTTACGACTGACCCAGGATCTGGGTTACACAAAAACTACCCAAACACTGGGTTATTATGTCTGACCCAGGATCTGGGTAACACAAAAACTACTCAAACACTGGGTTATTATGTCTGACCCAGGATCTGGGTAACACAAAAACTATTTAAACACTGGGTTATTATGTCTGACCCAAGATCAGAGCAACTCAAAATCTACCCAAACACTAAAAAATAACTCAAGATTATTTTAGAGTGTGTTTTCTTCAAGAGCTTTAACCCCATTGGTAGATAATTTGGTTTTGCTTTGTAAATCTTTGCTTGTTTTAAGCAAAAACTCATTTAATTTAGTTTTTCTTCTTGATTTAAGAATGTTTCGATATTTGGAGTGAATACAAGACAGAAACAGTGAGAAGAAAGGCATTGTTGTGCGGTGTAGTTTAGCTGTCCAGTTATCGGCATCATGTCAAGCCTGTAGAAGAGCTCGTAACACACTCTCTGATTAAAGGTGAAGCTGGAATGAACGGATGATCCGATGGCCTTTAGTTAACAGCCGGCCGGAGGACTGTGTTTTTCCCCAATGGCACATTCATGTGGATATAAAACTGTCACACACAGAATGAACGGTGTGTGAAATGACCTCTCAGGCGCTCACTGGTGTGTGTCGACGGGTTGCCGGCTCTCGTTTTCGGTGATCTGGTACAGTAGAGTCGGGTTAACGCATGTTTAAGGGTGTGCAAACGTACACACCGGACTCATAAACTCAATCTCTCTGATGCGAGCGCTGGGAAACTCAGATTGACCCAGATGATCATCGGCTGAAATGTGTTTTCCGAAGCTGATGGTGTGTGACAGGCGGAGAACGAGAGTTACTCAAATAACTGCAGAATCACACATAAAACTGTCCAAAGAAGCCCTGGAGTCTACAGCCGTGAGTATTACCGTCAAAACTAGATCATTCGGGATCCAGATGGAGGTTTGATACGTGTCACTAGTGTGATCAGGACACTATAGTTCATTTCTGTGAGTGAGGAGAGCAAAATAAAGTCAACTGTGACATATTACACACAAATATTCTTCATACAGTGAAAAGATGATTCCTCCACTTTGAGCTGATGATGTTCTGCTGATGTGTGTTTTCTGTAACTGCTAATGCTCTTTATACACACACACACTGAACAACATGAAGCATTGCTTGGTCACTGGTTGAGCTAAACTGGTATTATCTAATTGTGTAGTTCAATTTAACAGCTGACAGATATTCAACATAATTCATGTCTGAGAGTCCAACAGAAGGACGGACAAAACCAGTCACATATCCACTGATCTGAGAACTGCTCATGTTTATCACCATTAGCTAAACTATAGTGAATATCTACATCGTACATCTGTAGGAACGCTGGATTTCATCTACACACACACACACACACACACACACACACACACACATTCAACCATGACATTTTCCCTCCATAAGCAGCTAATGCTTCAGAAGCCTTTAAGTGTGTAAATCGACAGTAAGGTTCAGTCTTTATTCGGGCCATTTCTGAGACATTTCCATTAGTTTCTATGGAGACATGAAGCCTAATCAGCATAAAGGTGATGTATACGAGCTCTTTACCTGTGGTCGTCGTTAGCCGCGGTGTGCTCCGTGAGGAACCGTCGGCTGGTTTACATAAACATGCATAATTAAGTAGGTGTCCGGATCTGGGGAATCGTCATGGTAATGTATGAGAGATACACACATCTCTGCAGATGGAGATATTACTCAGATATAATTGGCCATAACAGAAGAGGAATTAAAGGCGCCGGCACACACACACACACACACACACACACACACACACACACACACACACACACACACACACACACGCTCCGATCTCAGCGCAGGAACCATTCACAGCATGATAGTTAAGGGCGTTCGATTGAGCTGGAGTTATAGAGAGTGTGTGTGTGTGTGTGTGTGTGTGTGTGTGTGTGTGTGCTGGAGTTATAGAGTATTCATGTTTATATCCGTGTGTGTGTGTGTGTGTGTGTGTGTGTGTGTGTGTGTGCTGGAGTTATAGAGTATTCATGTTTATATCCGTGTGTGTGTGTGTGTCTCATAGTTCTGAGAAAAAGAAAAAGAAAGAAAGATCACCGTACGCGAGTCTGAGACGCTTCACTGTCGGCCTGAACTCCACACCAGTTCGTTAGACAGTAAAGAGGAGATTACGAATATGCAAAAAAGCAGGAAAAACACCAATTGGAATTATTTTATTAATGTTTTAATTTATAAATGTTTTATTTAATTAATGTTTCATGTAATATATTTTCCAAGGCAACATTTCTCGTGTGTAACTAGTTTAACTCGATGTTTCTAAAATAAAACTGATCCCAAAAAGAGCAGAATTGAAGAACAGGAATAAAAGTTTGAAATATTAATAAATCAAGCGTGTATTATTGATCCTCAGACAGGATTAACGAAACCGCAGATCGCGCTCTTCCTCGCCGGCTCTGAAACATCAGTCTGCTTCCGTGTCGAACGAGGATGCTTGTCTCTATGAGATATATCCCATCTGATCCAGCATCTCAACACACACACACACACACACACGGAAAGTCAGATTTCCACGACATATTTCCTTTAAAGGATTAGTTCACTTTTGAAAAACTTTAGCTGATAATTTACTCACCCCCGTGTCATCCAAGATGTCCATGTCTTTCTTTCCTCAGTGGAAAAGAAATTAAGGTTTTTGATGAAAACATTCCAGGATTTTCTCCATATAATGGACTTCAATGGGGTCCAAACGGTTCAAGGTCCAAAAGACAGTTTCAGTGCAAACTGTTCAAAGGGCTTTAAACGATTCCAGACGATGAATAAGGGTCTTATCTAGGACACTTCGAGTCATGACTCGAAAAAAGATTTGTTCATTTTGATGAACGAGTTCGAACAGGAGAGTCACGAACGCGCATCACAGAACAGAGCAAGGCGAGCATTTGAGCTTATAAAACTTAAACTTTGTTATTTATTTATTAAATGAGCGATCGTTTCACTTGATAAGACCCTTATTCATCGTCTGGAGTCGTTTAAAGCCCTTTGAACAGTTTGCACTGAAACTCTCATTTGGACCTTGAACCGTTTGGTCCCCATTGAAGTCCATTATATGGAGAAAATCCTGGAATGTTTTCATCAAAAACCTTCATTTCTTTTCAACTGAAGAGAGAAAGACATGGACATCTTGGATGACACGGGGGTGAGTAAGCGCTTTCCTCTGCAGATGTTCGTCTGTCCTGCTGCGCTTCTGATCTCTGACGCTCCGCCTGAGGCTTCATCTCTCTCGTTTGCTGACCTCTCTGAACACGATCATACAGTAATTAGAGAGAGAGAGGAACGCATTCGTCCTCAAGTGCTGTGAAGGTCATCTGGTCACCGAAAACACACACACCGACTGACCAGAAGACTGCAGTGATCATCACACACTCTTGTTTCTAACATCTCTTCATCCGTCACACTCTTCGTCAGTCGCTCAATAACGGCTGAAGACCAGCGGACTGAAGACGTGAAGAGCACACACACACACACACACACACACACACGTTAATCTGAGCTCTGCAAATCCGTCGGGTTTAAAGTAAAGATTGTCTCTGACTCAATCTCTTCTGCTGATCATAAACACGCCTTCATCCCTTTCTCTTTATCCATCGCTCCGTCCTTCCTGAATATGAGGAATAATCTCCTTTCACCGAAGCGGCGAGTCACGACACACACACACACACACACACATCACTCTACAGTTCAGGATCCGACGGAGGTGAAGCCAACGCCTCTCCATTCTGGTCTTTATCGACTGGAAATAACTCGAACGGATTCAAGCAATTAACAATAATCCGATAAAATACACATGATAATCCAAAACTTCCATTCTCCATAGACAAAAGGAAATAAAGGAAAATAGACATGTTAACTGAGCAAGATGTTGCAGTTGTGTGTGTGTGTGTGTGTGTACTCGAGTACACAGGTTAATCTGACAGACTCAAAACGTTTCTTCAAATATGACTTATTAATATTGAATTATTGAATATATTGTTTCTTCAAGTATAAATTATTGATAGTTTTATCAATAAGTTTTATTTAGAATTGTATTTATTTAAAACACTTGTTTTCTAAAAAAAAAAAAAAAAAAAAAGATAATATAAGCAAAATGATCTGCTGATGGATAAATCTTAATTGAAAGAGTTAACCGGTTTATTGTCCTGACTTCACTGTCACGCATCTGTTCTTGTTTTCAACTTAAACTCCATTTTGATATTTTTCAGCACACAGATCTGAATATCTCCAGTTATTTACACTCTCCAGAAGTGTGTCGTGATGTGAGAATGATTCGATGTTTAGCAGCGCATTGACACTCAACTGGTTGTGTATTCTGAATGCAGCAAGTGTGTATCTGCGCTAGTAACAGTGTGTGTGTGTGTGTGTGTGTGTGTGTGTGTGTGTGTTTAGCAGAGGAGGATCAGTATGCAGGCGACGGCTCCATCACAGTCGGGGAAGCAGACGCTGAACTGCAGAGTAAATGCCAACGGATGCGTGACACTGCATACCGATCCAGTGTGTGTGTGTGTGTGTGTGGGAGAGAGAGAGAGTGGGAGTGACACTGCATACTGATCCAGAGTGTGTGTGTGTGTGTGTGGGAGAGAGAGAGAGAGAGGGGGAGTGACACTGCATACTGATCCAGAGTGTGTGTGTGTGTGTGTGTGTGTGTGTGTGTGTGTGTGGGAGAGAGAGAGAGGGGGAGTGACGCTGCATAACAATCCAGAGTGTGTGTGTGTGTGTGTGTGTGTGTGTGTGTGTGTGTGTGTGAAGAGGGGGGAGAGTAACACTGCATACGAATCCTGTGTGTGTGTGTGTGTGTCAACATTCACCAATGCTACAATTGTCTAAATGTCATAATGATTTCCAGACGAGTATTCAGTACTTCGGTGAGCTCGTTGTGTCGGTCTTACATGATTACAGTGTTTGTGTTCTTGGACGGTTAAACACCGAGACACACTGGAGGAGTGTGTGTGCTGAACTCATGTGGAACACACTCGCGCTCGTTCTTCAGGGCTCGAACACAGTCTTCAAAACTCAACACACTTATCTACACACTTATCCCACAACACTGGATCTACAGCACACACTCACAACACAGCAGATTCAGCCTTGAGCCGCACACACTCGGGGCGTCCGACACCTGTGGCTGATGTGGAGAGAGAGCGGAGCCTCACACACACTCGGGGCGTCCGACACCTGTGGCTGATGTGGAGAGAGAGCGGCTGGGTTATCCTCTTTCCTCATTACTGTAATTCTGTAAATCACTGCTGAATCTCCTCAAGAATCGTCGTCATGTTCTACATCATCTGACAGAATTCGTCACGCTTTTCTTTGAAGAAATTATTACTTTGTATGAAGTCGCTGAACTTGTTCAAACCGTACAATGTAAAAAATAACCGTGATTTTAACGGTAAAATACTGTAAAAATGCTACAGTGCAAAACTGTTAATTGGTAAACAGAAAGTTTCCGTACTATACACGGTAAATAACTGTGATATAATTTTACAGTAAAATACCGTTAAATTTACAGTTTTTGGAAGTGAAAAAGAACAAATCATTGTATAATTTACGGTGAAAAAACGTAAATTGACATTCCCACAATTCCCTGTGTCACACTTCACATTTGATGTATTTTTATTGAAATAACTACGGTTCCTAATAGTTTTATTGTTTGGTTTTATGTTACATTTAATTTTGTTAAATTAATGTTTATTGCATTTTTTTTAATTTTATGTGTGTTACCATGATGGTGCTTAATGTTTGTGTGAAAGACATTGTGCAGCTTCTTTAATTAAGTATTGCGTTATACAAGTGTTCACTTGTGATGAGCTGTGATTGCTCATGTAACTCTCATTACTGCTGTGGTGATTGTTGGTTGTCAGTGTATTACAATGGTCTAAAACAGATATCAATACATCAATAAGTTGGTAAATCCACATTTTATCAGAAAATAAATTACAGTTTATTACTGTAAATTTTAAGTTAAGTCTGTAAAATCATTAACGTTCCTACCGTATTTTTTAACGGTACAGTTCTGGCAACCACAGCTGCCGTTTTTTTACCGTAAAATTTACGGTTTATTTTTTACACTGTAAAGATGAAAAGTGTGTATTTTCTGTATTGGTGTTTGTTGCGAGTGTATTTGCTCTCAGTGTGTGTTATCTCGGTGCGGGTTGTGCAGTGTGTGTCTGTGTTGAGTGTGTGTTAAGAGTTGTGTCACTGTTGTTTAGCAATCCAAAACACTGTAAAATGAATAAAGTTTTCGCTAGCTGTGATGTCGTATTTGTACATTCCTGAAACCCATAACTCCGAGTCTCCTCTGATGACGGTAAACTGTAATGTGGACTCGACTAATCAATGTGAATAGACTCAGTGAAACCAGCCAACGACACACTCTTCCTCAGTGGAGTTACACAGCAACACTGATGTAGAAGCATAAACACTCACAAACAACAGAGACGAGAGCGCAAGTCTTCCTACCTGTTAACTCAGCCAATCAGAGGTCATGTGACTCACAAGAGGTCATGTGAACAATGAGAGGAGCCTCAGCAATAAGAGGTCAAGTGACCCAAGAGAGGAAGGCCATGAGTCAAGCAAAGAATGATTTATCCCTCCCTTATGTGTTGAAATACTTATTCTATTTTATAATATGATTATGATGATGGGATCAGTTAATCTAGTGTCGGGTCATTCTCTCGTTTCTTAAGCGCTGTATAATTTCCCCTCAGAGATCGATTCATTACAGATAGAGAGATTCATCAGCACAGCAACTCGCTGAAATATAATCAATTTACAGTCGTTTTCATTTATGGAACATGAAATGTGAACCGGCAGCACAGGTAAACACAATATATATATATATTAATATTAAACTTCCCCAGCTGACTGATTACATTAGGAACTGCAAAACGTTGTATTACACGTTACATATACATTTTCTAAATAAAGGAGTAGTTCACTTTAAAAAAAAATTTACTCACCCCCATGTCATCCAAGATGTCCATGTCTTTCTTTCTTCAGTTGAAAAGAAATGAAGGTTTTTGATGAAACATTCCTGTATTTTCTCCATATAATGGATTTCAATGGGAACCAAATGGTTTAAGTTCCAAAAGACAGTTTCAGAGCAGCTTCAAAGGGCTTTAAACGACTCCAGACGATGAATAAGGGTCTTATCTAGTGAAACGATCACTCATTTAATAAATAAATAACAAAGTTTCAGTTTTATAAGCTCAAATGCTCGCCTTGCTCTGTTCTGTGACGCGCGTTCGTGACTCTCCTGTTCGAACTCGTTCATCAAAATGAACAAATCTTTTTTCGAGTCATGACTCGAAGTGTCCTTGATAAGACCCTTATTCATCATCTGGTGTCGTTTAAAGCCCTTTGAACAGTTTGCACTGAAACTGTCTTTTGGACCTTGAACCGTTTGGTTCCCATTGAAGTCCATTATATGGAGAAAATCCTGGAGTGTTTTCATCAAAAACCTTAATTTATTTTCCACTGAAGAAAGAAAGACATGGACATCTTGGATGACATGGGGGCGAGTAAATTATCAGCAAAAGTTTTTTTTTAAAGTGAACTAATCCTTTAAATGTGCACTAATTTGCAAACATTTCCAGAACACAGATTTGAACATTGGATAACGCCAGATTCATGTGAAATGTTTGTCAGTTAAACTTTTGATCTCCAATCGTGTGTGTGTGTGTGTGTGTGTGTGTGTGTGTGTGTGTGTGTGTGTGTGTGTGAAGTGGCGCTGTCCTGAGTTGAATGATATCCTATACGGCTTTATTATCAAGTGAATAGGTGTGTGTGTGTGTGTTCGTGTCAACCGCTGTCAATTTCCTAAAACGGGTCACACACCGGACGAGACGTGCAGCGCCACGTCTTTAAAACTCAAACACATTTTTCTCTCTGAGTGAATCTTACACACACCGGCGGCGCCACAGAGCGAGATTTGATTTCCATATTAAATTTACATTTATTTGTCTCAAATCGTCTGTAATGTAGCTATACTGACTTCACCCTGCGCTGCAATGAACGTTTAGTTTACATTAATGTACAGAAATCAGATGCTTCAATGAAAATTGCTGATGTGTTTTTCTTAAAGGGCCAGCGCCCGTGAGCACCCACAAAACATAAATCTGCGCGCGAGACGAGGCCGGATCTGATGGATGGACAGAGGAACACACACACAGATGTTCTGGTCTAGAGACTCTCCTCCAGATGACCCGGCGTTCCTGACCTCGGCGCTCCGAGCTTGTGTTTGATAACTCGCTCATCTAAAGCAGGATTTATCTCCCCGGCCACTGGGAAACTTATGGGGTCGATCCCGAATCATGGATCAGTGACCCTGACGCTCATATCCAGGCTTAATGCTGATGGCACACGCGGCGGCTCTGAAGAGTGTGTCTGACCCGTAAATCCGCCGGCTCGGGTCTGATTCATTAAGGTATTGTTGAGGTTAAAGTCTCTGAAATGAATTTTCCGAGAGCGGCGGGAGGAAGGATTGGAGTCGAGCTCGGAGCGAAACGCCTCGGTGGCAAACAAAGAAAGCGGCGTTTCCAATAACCTGACGTCTATTATCCGCCGCTGACACTGATTCAGGATCAGCACAGTATATATCTCGGACTTAACCTGAACCTCCAGCCGAACCCACGAGCAACAGCAATATAGCGACAGCGACAGCCGCGACTTTATTACTACAACAACCAATCACCAACCTCCTGAGGCTTCGGGCTCGCGGAGGTCATCTAATATTCAGCGGTATTACTGTCACGGGTGGTTGCAGGAAGAAGAAGATGAAGGGTTAATGGGAATAATATAATGATAGCAGAACAGACAGAAACACACACAGATGAGATGATGAACTGATGACGACGCGTCACATGATCAAACTAACTAAACTACACTGACACACTAACAACTGACGATCATTATTGGGACTATTTTCTCCAATCTTCTTTTTAGACGTTTAATATCAACATTATTATTGATTTTCTGTATTATATGAGATGCCGATGACATCATGGTTTTCTCCAAAGTGCATATATATATATATATATATGAAGTAAATTAATAACAAAAATAAGCATCACTGAACTTAACTGTTTTCTTCTAGACCCAATCTTTGTTGCATTATAATCTCTGTAAAGCTGCTTTGAAACGCTCTGTATTGTCTAAATAACGCAGACTTGCTTTACAGCAGATCTAGGATAAAGTTATTTGTAGTTTTTTTTATTTATTCATTTCCATTGTAAAACATAATTAGTTATTAATTTTGAGACCACATACATGACGGCGTTTTCAACTGAAAACAGAAAACTTGCGTTCTGGCCGTTCATTCGCACGTCATCGGTAATATAATTTAGACTACACAATATAATAAAATTCTCCCTGATTGAAAGCTGTTGAACCCGGGTGTGTTGGAGTTGTCCTGTGCAGTTGCAGCGTCGCTAAAGTTTAAATGAAATGCTCTCCAACCCAAACCCACGCTTGTTCTGTTCCCGCACGCTAATAATGATGGATTCACTCGTCGCGTCCGGCAGACGAATAACTTACACGTTCCTCCTCCGGCGTCGGAGGGAAATTACACTCCACATTCAGTGTGATATTACATACATCACAATTAGATCTGAACGAGCAGCCTGGCTTCATTCTGGTCCTGTAGCGCATGACAGAAGATGGTGAGCACAATAAAGCAAAAGCACAGTTATCAATAACACGAAACTAGCGGTAATGCTGCCGATATTAACAGAACGACGGCAGAACTATGATTTCTGATCAGTATTGGTAGAGTTATTGATCTGAACTGATGCGTCGTGTAGAGAGGGTGTTAGAGACGGCAGAGAAACCCAAACTAAAATCACAATCCGCTATACAAATAAACTTGACGCACATTACAATAATAACAGCCACAAATGGGTTAAATAGAACGTGATGTGCAAGTAAAGGTTCAGGTCTATTATATTCACATTTTTACTGTGGGAAAGTAGAAAAACGCTGTAAGACAAATCCAAAACAAATCAAACATTTATAATCTAATAATACTATACCCTAATATTCAATGTCCGGGCGACCAGATCCCAAAACACACACAACTCTCTCACTCCGCACGGATCAACATGTTTCTATGTCTGCAATGCAACATTTAATTGCTAATCTTTGTAAACTAAGCATTGTGCTTCACTCGTGTCATAATATTCACGTAAAACAGCATTCACACACACACACACACTGTTTAGGCGGTGATGTCAGCTCTATATAAGCGTGTAGAGATACAGAAATAGACGTGTGTGTTGGTGGCACTGGAGGCTTTGACTGACAGAGCCTAATATTGTGTTCATTTCACATCACTCACAATTTCATAACTTTTACTGTATGGCTCTACGGACTTTACATGCAGAAAAATACGAAAGCCAAACACACACACACACAGGAACGGCAGACCAATCTGCTCAAGCTGAGGCTTTACTGCAAAACAATTTGTTCTCCAACTTCCCGACACATGTGAGGCGCATACAAGCTGACGCGAGCTTTGTTTCAGGGGGAACCGCGTCGCAGATGGTGGATCTGGCATCAGCAGGAGAGAGAGAGAGAGAGAGAGAGAGAGAGAGAGAGACATGTAAATCCTGTCTGAGATGCTGTCAAGTGCCATCCAACAGACAAACCAAAGCAAACACGCAAGCAAACAAACACAACTGTGATCAGCGTGCGGCCCCATGTGTGCGAGTCATTAAGGGCCGACACGCGTCTCCAGCCTCCTGACCCACAGCGGGACGGACAGAGAATAAAACACAGGAGCAGATGTCAGTTCAGTTCCCGCCTGCTCAATCTCTCTCTCCCCCCCCCTCTCTCTCTCTCTGTCTGTTTGTCTGTCTGTCTGTCTATCTATCTACCTATCTATCTACCTATCCATCCATCCATCCATCCATCTATCTATCTATCTATCTATCTATCTATCTGTCTACCTATCTACCTATCCATCCATCCATCCATCCATCCATCCATCCATCCATCCATCCATCTATCTATCTATCTATCTATCTATCATCTGTCTGTCTGTATATCTATCTATATAGATCTGTCTGTCTGTCTGTTAAGTCAGATGCAGAAGTGTCAGCTCTTGTTTGCGGGTAATAGTGGTGAGTGTCCGCAGTGTTTTGTACAGAACTGATTTATGTCTTGATTACATTGAGAAGCACTTGAACCCTCGTCCGCTAATGACTCCTCAGCTCTTCATCTGCTCCAGCTGAATCCTCAGCGTCAGAAGCGTTAACCACGGCTCTTATGCTCGTATGGTCTGAACTCTTTCATCTCTAACCCTGCTGCTCCGTCCTTCTGTCACTGCATTCACACAGAGAGACTCATGGGAATCACAGGCTCTCTAATGACCAGCACACACACTCTGTGTTTGGGGAATCAGCGGGGCCAATTACCAGGGCCAAACGAGTCCGACACACAGCCGCAGGGGTAAATGAAGCTGATCTGCATGCTTCACTTCTCCTCAGATTCAGGTGCTGCTTCGGTTTCCCTCTGGGATTGATATTTAATTGTCAGTATCGCTCTTCGGTTTGCTCTGCACTCTTCTTCAAAACCCCACTGTTAATGCCATTCCTTTCCAATTATGAAATTTACTAGCAATTTCTAAGTGAAATTTGTTTTATGGTAGACCCTACACCAGTGTGTTTAACTCATTGTCGTGTTCACACACTTAAACGTGGGCTTTAGACGGGCCGGGCGGGGCTAATAGCCTCGGGACAGGAGCACTGAACCCCAAACCCCTGAACCACTTCACTAAAACACACACGTACACACACACACACACCATTTCACCAACAAATGAAAGTTTTATCAGAAAAAAATCACTGGAAACTAACGAGATCAGGGGGAAAATATATATATATATATATATATAGTGTATAAATATTTCTGCCTTGATCAGAAAACACATCGGATCACAAACAGAAGGTATTCACACATGAAAGTGAGTTTTCAGCTAAAATGATGTTAAAAGTCTTTAATGCTGATGTTAGCTGGTATTGAATCATCCATGTGTGTGTGTGAAGCACATGAGAAATGAAGCTGTTTAAAGAAGAGTGTGTGACGGTCCACTAGTGAAACTTGCGTTCGATCTTCATGATGTGATTGTGAATGTGAGGAAATGCCCTTGCGGAGACTGAAGGGACACACGGCATCATCACCATGTTCAATGGGCTGTTTGTGAAACAGATTGAATGTCTACAGCTGTAGCATCTTCAGCGTAACGTGAGCCGCATGCTAATATAAACCGCGAGTGCGTTTCCTCTCGGATGCGCTCGGGAAGAGTGTGTGTGACGCCGGGCCACGAACGGATCCAATCTCATCCAGCGTTCTGCCTGGTTTAGCGATGCTTCGACTGATGTTGAACTCGTCAACGGAGACGCTCTTCTTCGGAGTGTGTGACGCGCCGTATCTTCATCAGCTCCAGTCCCGCTGGAGAAAACGTTCTGCTAAACATCTCATCCGTGCGCACAGAACACACACATCCGTCTGATCCTGACCTGTAGACCATCAGCTGAGGGACAGAAATCTCACAGACTTTATTCAAATATCTTTAATTTGTGTTTCGAAGATGAACGCAAGTCTCATGGGTTTGGAACGACATGAAGGCGAGTAATTAATGACAGAATCTTCATTACACTGTGAACTCTCCTTTAATGCAGAATAAACATCTGAAGCCGTCAGAGATTCTGAGAGACACACACACACACACACACACAAGCTCATAAAGCCACTTCACAGTCAGACAGACTCATGACAATTAAAGCGCACACACAGTCTCTCTCTCACACACACACACACACACACACACACACACAGCTGACGGGCCAAGCGTGGACAGATGGGTCTGATTGTGATGGTAATGAGGAGTGACCCTTTGAACACGCGGCTCTTTTGAGTTCGAGATGATCTTTATTTCGGTGTTTTAGCAGGGGTTCGTTGCTCAATTCTCGGTTCTCTCGGTTCTCGATCTCGGTTCTCTCAGACTGATTAAGTTTCTGTGATCCGACTCGAGTCTCCAGTAATCCGTCATCAAATACAGTAACATTAGATCATGAGTGTGTAAAATCCCACATCGATTCTAGCTAACACTTTTTAGTTAACTTTACTTCACGTCTTAACCTAATTGTAAAAACTAGTAATGTGTCCTATTCACACACTTTGTAACTTTTTAATGTGTTTTGTTTACTCAGAAAACCCAAGTTAAGGTTAATTGATCGGTTTGCGTGTGTTTTTAGGTGGGAAAATTCTTAATTACACTGCATTCACTCATTTCCAAAAGTCATCTTGAATGTTGAATAGTCAATAAAACTAAAAAAATAATAATAATGAGAGAACACCACATAAACTGACTTCATAAATTGATGTTGATTTTACTCAAATATTTTAGTCACCATTATGATGGTCAGTGTTCCCTTGACTCTTCATTTATACTATTGTAATTCTCTTCCCATTGATGAGACATCAGTTATCTAGTATATATATATATATATATATATTACTGATGTAAAATATAACTATGTTTCATGTCAGTTTATGCTCTTTTAACCACTTGTCTTAAACACCTTGTGAAACCGGTAATCCCTCTATATTTGTGATATTCTTGCATTGATGATGCTTGAGTCACACTACAATGATAACAATTATATTTTATTTAAATTAAATTATCAAGTACTCTCTACTGCTACTAGAACTCTTGTGTAAGTGAACTATTCTAGCTAAGCATTCGTCAGGAACACACACTGTTCCTATTTCACTATACTTGTTTTTTAACGCAATCGGTTTACATGCTTTTTTAAGTAAGTCCAACTAATTAGATTTTACAGTGCAGATATGATCAACACCAAGACGACAGAATACAGGGAGACACGTTTGAAACTCAATCCAGTCTGTGTGTGTGTGTGTGTGTGTGTGTGTGTGTATGTTAATATCCATCGATTTCCGTCTGTTTGTGCTGTTGTTCTGCTGCCAGTGTGAATAAGAGGGACGAGTGTAAGTGTCCATCTGTTTGTGTTGTTCTGATGCACACACACACACACACACTCTCAGAAATCAAATATCAGCGTGACGCCGTCCTTTACGCAGAGACGAGTAACAGATGCGCAGCGACACACAGATTTCCTTTCGTCGCGCTGTTCGAGAAACAGAAACACTCGTAGATTTAAAAGCGGCACACAATATACACACAATCACTCGGGATGAACACGACTAAATAAAATAACTGTGCACTGAAATAGAGATGAACATGAGCCTCATCTGGGTTGTGTGTGTGTGTGATGTAAAGGGGCGATGCTCCTGTTAGATGGGATTAATTCACTAATTAAGGCTTTAATGAAGAAGGTTTTTCCTCCAGCTTTCAGAGATGCTGCAGCTGAACGAGGACAAACATCCTCTATCCACCGGCAAACATTAATCACAGTCCAGACGCGCGTCCTTTACATGTGATGAGTTATTCATCGAGCCGCTCGAGCAACACTCACTCCATCTGACAGAGAGGACACACACTTCATCTCGTCTTGAAATAGCAAAGTGTGAATCTGTGAACGACTGGTGTGTGTTTGAACACACTGTTATCACAATCACAATAAAGGGTAAATCACAATTAAACAGATCACCGAAAAACATCGTTTGCTGTCGTTCCAAACCTGTGTATCTGCCAAACACACCATGAGGTATTCTGAAGAACATCGCTTCATGAAATATTAATGTCCAGAAACCTTCGTCAGACAACTGTGTTTGTGTCTCTCTGTGTGAGTGAGTGTGTGTGTGTGAGTCTCGCTCAGACTCAGAACGCCTCAGAAACTCAAAAGCACAAAGCGTCGTCCGTCGCTGTTGATTAGCGGCTAGCTCCTCAGCGCGTCACTGGTGTACGCTAATGGGAGGAAACGTCCCCGATAAGTTTAGCGAGAGCCTGTGGATGTTGTGACACACGTCAGAGCGCTTCAGCTTCAGCGTGACGTCGTGCAGCGAAACCACGTCATCCGCGACCGGTCTTCATGATGATTCCCTGAGGCGCGAATTGTGTGTGTGTGCGTGTGTGTGTGTGTGAGTGAGGGCTGTTGCTGTACATGATGCAAGTCAAAAACACTGTAATGCACGTCCTCGAGCGGCTTATTAGCAGTGCTAGCACTCGTAACCAGCATTACACATCAAACCTCTACAGCGGGAAACGCATCTGTGTCGCTTCAGTGACCGAATCTATATATAGCCTTAAAGTTCACAACACAAACACTTCCAAACTTCTGCCAGGCAATCATTATGAGTGTATGGACGAGTTTGACATGATGGCATAAGCAGGAGAGTAACTCACTTCCGGACGTGTTCCCACTTGGCCAGACTCCAATCAATTAACTCACTGCAGAACACAAAATCCAGGGGGAAGAGTTGGATCCAGATCCAACTCCTCCCACCTTACAAATACCTAAACCTACCCATTTCCACCCCCTGATCCCTAACCCCATCCCTAAACCTACCCATCTCCGCCCCCTAATCCCTAACCCCACCCCTAATTTTACCCGTCTCCGCCCACTGATCCATAATCCCACCCCTAATCCTACCCATCTCCACCCCCTGATCCCTAACCCCATCCCTAAACCTACCTATCTCCGCCCCCTAATCCATAACCCCACCCCTAATCTTACCAGTCTCCGCCCACTGATCCATAATCCCACCCCTAATCCTACCCATCTCCACCCCCTGATCCCTAACCCCACCCCTAAACCTACCCATCTCCGCCCCCTAATCCATAACCCCACCCCTAATCTTACCAGTCTCCGCCCACTGATCCATAATCCCACCCCTAATCCTACCCATCTCCACCCCCTGATCCCTAACCTCACCCCTAAACCTACCCATCTCCGCCCCCTAATCCATAACCCCACCCCTAATCTTACCAGTCTCCGCCCACTGATCCATAATCCCACCCCTAAACCTACCCATCTCCGCCCCCTAATCCATAAACCCACCCCTAATCTTACCTGTCTCCGCCCACTGATCCATAATCCCACCCCTAATCCTACCCATCTCCGCCCCCTAATCCCTAACCCCACCCCTAATCTTACCCATCTCCGCCCCCTAATCCCTAACCCCACCCCTAATCTTACCCATCTCCGCCCCCTAATCCATAACCCCACCCCTAATCTTACCAGTCTCCGCCCACTGATCCATAATCCCACCCCTAATCCTACCCATCTCCACCCCCTGATCCCTAACCCCACCCCTAAACCTACCCATCTCCGCCCCCTAATCCATAAGCCCACCCCTAATCTTACCCATCTCCACCCTCTAATCCATAACCCCACCCCTAAACCTACCCATCTCCGCCCCCTAATCCCTAACCCCACCCCTAATCTTACCCATCTCCACCCTCTAATCCATAACCCCACCCCTAATCTTACCCATCTCCGCCAACTGATCCATAACCCTATCCCTAGTCTTACCCATCTCCACACCTTAGATCTGGATCCAACTCCGCCCCCTGGATCTTGTGTACTGCAATGAGGTGCTACTACAGACTCCCGCCGGCAGGAACAGGAACAGTGTGTGTGTGCCCGAAAGCGCTCCACGGTTTTAGAAGTCTGGATATTTTTTTTGCAAAATAACCATATATGGAGTTTACAATGCCCTGATTTACTATGCAGATCCTCATCTACATATCATTTGCATATGCATATTCATCCACGTGATTCCATGTTTCCAAGACATTATGAAAATATGCGATTCGGATGTGCGTCACATTACATCGCTAACAATCATTTAGTAGCCTATCCTTGCCTTGTTTTAGATTATGAATATGCATATGTAAATGATATGCAGATGAGGATATTGTAAAAGGGGGAATTGTCAGCTCATATATGGTACCTGCGGGGGAGGAGATGCACGTGAACACACTCTTCCTCCGACGGGTTATAAAGGGAATGCTGCGCAGGTTCTGGGTAACAATATTCTGGTTATATACGGCGGAATAACGATTTCAGAACTTGGAAAAAATTTGGAATGTTGGCAAAACATTATTAAAATATTTTTATTGGCGGTGCATCACTGACCCTGAATCAGTGTGTGTGTGTGTGTGTGTGTGTGTGGATGCTGGCTGTAAAACAAGGCTCTCAGTGATGTACGAGCACTTCTAGAGATTAGTGAAGCTCACGTGGTGCGAGTCTCCAATCACAGCATCGGGCGCTCGCACTGCGGATACGTGTAATTACTGATTCTCAGCATGAGGAACTGTTGAGCTGAAGAGCTCTTGAGATGAGTATGAAAATGAAAAGCACAGCACGCCATCTTTGACTTTAACCCTCGGATAACGCCGTCAACTCACGCTGAACACGCTGGCTTCGGCTTCCCAGGTAAACGTATCTTGACATTTTCTTTCAGTATCTGTCAAGTTAGTGTCTAAATCACACACGTCTGATAATGATGCTGTGATACACAAGTCACTGTGTTGATTGACAGCTGTCTGTCATGATGTTCAGCAGACGAGCTTCACACACTGGGGAACTCAAAGGATCCGATGCAAACGGGTTTCTGACTATTAAATAACACTATTTGATCAAATTACCACTAACAGCATTTACACGAGCGCTCCTGCTCGTTCAGTGCTCTCGTTTGCAGCAGGACACAGCATCTGTTAGAGGACTAAACCAGATCATAAAACCTACAGTCTGATCTCACAGTGACTCTTTCTGAGAGTTACACAAGTACAAGTGACTGGTTTATTCGTTCAGTCATTCATTCAACTGAGTCGTTCAACATCACTGATTCATTCAGGAACTAAACAAGCAGCTGTCTTTACAGGTGAGTCATTGAATCATTCACTTAAACGATTCATTCACTCATACTCTCACACACACATACAGACACACACACACAGCCTGAGTTTATGAGTCATTGAATCACTCATTTAAACGATGAAACTGAATCATTCAGGAACTTCATTGGTTCGTTCGCATTTATTTCCAATGGCAGAGCAAAAATAAAATGACGGTCACTGTGAAGAGAAGCAGGAGCGCGACACACACACTGTTTGAACATAAAAACTGAAATATTGCAGACACATCCTGAGCCCAAGAGATGCCAGTGGAGACTCACAATCAGTTCACACACACACACACACACACACACACACACACACGGAGTTTAAGAGGAGAAAACCACCACGACTCCAGAAGCAGCGACGAGTAAAACCTGAACCCGGATCGATCCGGAGCGAGAGTGTGGAACTGGATCCAGAGAAAAAGAGATCGAGATGAAGAAGTCACAGAACGAAAGAGCCCTAAAACACTGGCGCGCACACACACACAGACACACACAGACGCAGACACACACAGACACACACAGACTAGGGTTGTAACGGTATACCGGTATGACGGTTTATCGCGATATTGACATGTACGATTATCATATCGTGCACATTTGCTTATCCGCGGTAAAAAAAAAAAAAAAAAAAAAAACAGAATTCACCTGCACTGCCGCATGCAACTTCTTTCAGCTTGACTGCTTACTCCATATCCGTACAGCGCTGAAAATGTCCGAGACAGAGGCTGCGAATCTCTATCTCCCGCCAAAAAAAAATAAAATAAAATCTGCAGTATGGGAATATTTTGTAACTTATATCCGAAAAACGATCGTGATGTTGTCCTTGAAGATGGATATCCAGTTTGCAAGATATGTGGACGAAGAGTGGCTGCAAAAGGAGTAAACACGTCGAACATGTTCTCCCATATTTAGGAACACCATCCCTCCGTGAAGATAAAGGTTATTCATAACTTTTATAACTTAAGGCCATATTATTTCTGTCATGCTGAGGGAATCCCGGTCTGTCAAAAAGACGCACACATGCGTCTTTTTGCGTTACAAAACAGATGCCACGTAAAATGTGCGATTTAAAAAGATAGATGGATAAATAAAGCAAAATATAGCTATGCAGTAGCCTAAATCAAATCGCGATGTGCGTGTCTGTGAATATACAACGCAAAAAGACTGGTGTGCAAGCCCCTTCAGCGTGTCTCTGAATGAGCAGCGCCGTTTCGTCTAGTAGATCTAGTACTCAAGTACGCATGACGCTCATGGTTTTTAAAGCTGTCTCAGCCACTACGAAGACGTGAACACATGAACATATCTAGACAGAGAACACTTAATGTGCACTTTATAATTATTTTTTTAAAGAATAATCATCAAATACACTGACTGAAACTCATAGGTGTTCAGTAGGTGTTAACGCGGGGTTAAATGTAACACGGACCGTTTAGTTCGTCAGGATCAAGCAGGCTGTCTTTCCGCTATTTTTCTCTTGCTGCCAGAAGACGGTCTCCCGCGAATTTGCGGAAAGTTTTGATTATATTTCGTGAAGATACTGGACAAAGAGTGTTTTGACACCATGAAAGTAATTTTTTTCATCATAGGTTTTTTTCGGTTTCTGAGTTGGGTGTATACGTTTCCAAATCTAACTTTATATTGCCTTAATCACCGTCTTGTTGGCTCAAACATAGCACCGTTTTGAAACATGTCAGCAATTCCTAGCGACTGTTAGCTAGGTATAAAATATGTAATACACAAATACACAGGGTTAATTCTAACAGAGTGGTACAACTAAGCCTCCAAGTGTACAATGATAATCAAATGAAAACGGAGCCACACAACTTTTCAGGTTTGAGTATACATTTAACTTTGTTAGACGTTCACAAACAATGTTGGGATTTAAAATGTTTAAAATTTAGTGTTCTATGAATGATAACTTGTTTATTTATTAAAAATATGGCCTGTTATTAATGCAATAAACCCTTTAAATTTTTATTTTAAGCTAATTTGTATTATCATAACTGTTATTATTAATAATAATAATAATTGTACATCATGCAGCTGCCACACACAAATCTAATTTAATTGCAATTACAATATTTATAATTGTATTTATTATTATTTATTGCAAAACTATGCAGCCCTTTTCTATGTCTCTATCCATGATATTGATCCATAATAGAAGGATGATTGGATGAGGGATATGTATGGATATCTGTCTATACAGATGCACAAACAATATCAAACTATCCAAATAAAATAGTACTGAATTATGTGTGTTACACACAAGTGTTACAACTAACCCCTCTCTCTGTTACAATTAACCCCGCATATGGGGTAAGTTGTAACATTTGCACTTCTGTCACTTTCAGTCCAACTGTACGAAAATGGTAGGTCCTAGAAAAAAACTTTAAGTGTTCATTTGTAGCAGAGATGTGCATGTTGCTTGTGTAAAAAAAAGTATTAATCTAACCTAATTATTTTTTAATTAATTGAGCCAAAAGCAAAAAGCGTTAGGTTGTGCCCCGCTCTCCCCTACAACCTGGAAAAAAAAAAGTTTGGTTTAGCCTATGATTAAAATATATTACTATTGTGTATAGTTTTTTTGTCCATGTTTTAATTTATTAAACTTCTCTTGTGTAGACAAACTAAAGTTGTTACATTTTATCTGATTGCATTCTCAAAAATACATTTTGTATTCAATCACATAATCCAGATCAGTTATTTCAGACAACCCAGAATTTCTGAGGAAATAAATATACATTTCATAAAGACTCTATTGAAAAAACCTTTGTTACAATAAACCAAGTTCAACCAAAAACAATATTTGTTTTTATTCATTTAAGGGCCATTGTAGCTGATGCTGATTATAATAATGATAGTTTTAATATCGTATACCGTGAAACCGTGAAACCGTGATATTTTCTGAGACGATTATCATACCGTGAAAATCTCATACCGTTGCAACCCTAACACAGACGCAGACACACAGACGCAGACACACACGCAGACACACCCAGACGCAGACACACACAGATGCAGACACACAGACACACACAGACGCAGACGCACCCAGACGCAGACACACCCAGACGCAGACACACCCAGACGCAGACACACCCAGACGCAGACACACACAGATGCAGACACACAGACGCAGACACACACGCAGACACACACAGATGCAGACACACAGACGCAGACACACACGCAGACACACACAGACGCAGACACACCCAGACGCAGACACACCCAGACGCAGACATACCCAGACGCAGACACACACAGACGCAGACACACGCAGACGCAGACACACACAGACACAGACACACATGCAGACGCAGACACACACAGACGCAGACACACACAGACGCAGACACACATGCAGACGCAGACACACACAGACGCAGACACACACGCAGACGCAGACACACACAGACGCAGACACACATGCAGATGCAGACACACACAGACGCAGACACACACAGACGCAGACACACACAGACACAGACGCAGACACACATGCAGACACAGACACACACAGACGCAGACCCACGGACGCAGACACACACAGACACAGACAGACACAGACGCAGACACACACAGACGCAGACACACACAGACGCAGACACACGCAGACACACACAGACACAGACGCAGACACACATGCAGACACAGACACACACAGACGCAGACCCACGGACGCAGACACACACAGACACAGACAGACACAGACGCAGACACACACAGACGCAGACACACACAGACGCAGACACACGCAGACACACGCAGACACACACAGACACAGACACACATGCAGACGCAGACACACACAGACGCAGACACACACAGACGCAGACACACATGCAGACGCAGACACACACAGACGCAGACACACGCAGACACACACAGACACAGACACACATGCAGACGCAGACACACACAGACGCAGACACACACAGACGCAGACACACACACAGACGCAGACACACATGCAGACGCAGACGCAGACACACACAGACGCAGACACACATGCAGACGCAGACACACACAGACGCAGACACACATGCAGACGCAGACACACACAGACGCAGACACACACACACACACACAGACGCAGACACACACAGACACACACACAGACGCAGACACACACACACACTGCAGCAGAAATGAGCTGTTGAGTGTTCTACAGACGAGCAGCTGCTGTGACACACACACACACACACACACACACACACACACACCTCTCAGTGTTTAGAGCTTCTGTCGCAGGAGTCGTTCCTCTCATTAATATCTGGCACCATGGAATCATCCTAATCCCACAGCTCCCGATGAACACACACACACACACACACACACACACCTCTCAGCGAACACAACCTTCATGGATCCGCCGATGCCGATAGTGAAGCTTTAAGTGTGTATCGTGTGATAATGACCTGCAGTAATGAACAACTGATGTTTAATTAAGATACTCAACATGGAGATGGAAAACACATGCATCTATTCAGATAACACACACACACACACACACACACACACAGCAACACACAGCAACACATCTGCTTCCAATTCAGATGTTTGGAGAGAATTATCAATCAGTGTATAAAACATAATTGTGCATTTGCATGAAAGCAGCAGGTGTGATATCTCCAATCTCTCACTCACTGTCTCTCACCCACTGTCTCTCGCTCTCTCTCGCTCACTGTCTCTTGCTCAGTGTCTCTCGCCCAATGTCTCTCGCTCTCTCTCGCTCAGTCTCTCGCTCAGTGTCTCTCGCCCAATGTCTCTCACTCAGTGTCTCTCGCCCACTGTCTCTCGCTCTCTCTCGCTCACCGTCTCTCGCTCAGTGTCTCTCGCCCAATGTCTCTCGCTCTCTCTCTCTCAGTGTCTCTCGCTCTCTCTCTCGCGCTCACTGTCTCTTGCTCAGTGTCTCTCGCTCAGTGTCTCTTGCTCAGTGTCTCTCGCCCAATGTCTCTCGCTCTCTCTCTCTCGCTCAGTGTCTCTTGCTCAGTGTCTCTCGCTCAGTGTCTCTTGCTCAGTGTCTCTCGCTCAGTGTCTCTCTCTTGAGCAGGAGTGTATCTGTCCATCTGTGATCTGACATCATCACTTCATCAGTTAATCAACTCAAATTAATACACATGATATTCTAGAGCAGATCTGCACGTTTCCCACACGTCTACAACATAACAATATACTACTAAAAATCAATGTATTAGAGATTCATCATTTGCAGGAAAAACAAACAGCTGTTTATATGAGCTTTATGATATAGGAGTTATGTTAATCTGATTAAGATGTGTATATTTTTATTTCAGTTTATTTAGATAGGGACAGATACAAATAACATAAATACGCTTTGACAGTAATCTGATGCATGTATCATAATGTTTTTAGCCATAGCTAATTTACATATCCTTCTCTCATCTCTATTCTAGACTTTGTTCCTTTGAACAATTGTGGAACTTTCCAGCAAAGAACAAAATAAATGTTCTAAGAGTGTTCTGCTAATGTTCTGCTAATGTTCCCGTTAAGTTATTAAAACGTTTTTTTTTTTTTATGAATGTTCAAAGCGTCCAGTATTACATGTTTTTCTTGGTTCTATGAATGTTAAGGGAACATTGCATTCTCCAAACATTATGGAACGTTCCTTTTAAATGTTCTCTGGACGTTCTGAAACAATCAGTAACAAGACGAACATCCAACTAAAACGTTTCAGGTAAAAATGAGAATATTGTTAAATACCTGATAACTATTTATGTTACTGGAAGAACGTTTGTTCATAACTTTGAGAAAACATGAATATTAGTGTTAAATAAACGTCGAGTTTTGAACGCGTCAGTGCGCGTGATCTGGCCGACCCGCAACAGATGCAGATCTGAGTCTGTGCATGAATGAGGAAAGCGTTCCGCGAGCGCTAGACGACCGCGGTGAAACACTGCTCCTCTGCTGGCGTCATCAGTAAATACAGCAGCAGGGTTCAGACAGACAGCAGGTGTTTTGGCGCAGGGGTTCGAGCCTGCCTCGCTATAACACTAACCCGAGCTAAACACGACACACACTACATTACATTTATATTCCCACATTTAACCCCGCGCGCGTGCAGTGACGCATTGATCAGGCGCGCGCCACGGATCGATACCCGCATCAGTAGCACCTGACAGTCACCAGCATCCCGCGATGAACACACACACACACACACACACAATATGCATAAACTCATCTGACGTCAGCTGCTGCTCGTTAAACTTTATTAAACACTAAAAAACAGAAATGCAACAGAGAGAGTGAATGTGTGTGTTCGAGCCTCTCCATCCAGCAGCGCACAACACACACACACACACACACACACACACACTGAGCCCATTCAAACCCCAAACAGCAGCACAAAACGAGACACTGAGGAAAATCACACAAACTGAACGGTCTTGAACGCACAGACCCAGCTGTCGTCGACCCAGATGGAACAACCCGTTGCGTTCTCTCACACACTCACACACTCACAGAAAACTCGATTCCTGAGGGAAACGCCACTTATTTATCAATGCAGTCTGTGAAACCAGCAGTGTGGAAGAGTGTAAAGCCACTGACCGTGTGTTTGGGAGGCACAGGTGAGGACACACAGCCCGATGAGGAGCGCGTAAAGTGTGTTCGGCTGAATATCTCCAGTGACGCAGCCCATGGTCTCCAGAAGCGCCGCACAATCCGCTATTAATCACGCAAACAGTCAATCAATCAATCCGCGCGGTTCAGGGTCATCCGCCGCCGTGAATGGGAAAACACCGAGTCCGATAACGACACGTTAAACTGCGCGATTCTCCATCCCGGATCCCGGTCGTGACGCGCGATCCTCTGCCTGACGCGCCGCTCGCTCACTGTGCGCGATGAGTTCTGCGATGTGGATTCATTGATCTGAAGAAGACGGGGTGAAAACCCGGAGGAGAGTCCGTGCGGATCCCGGATCCCGGATTCTCGGAGCTGGACTGGGAATGAGGAGCAGGGCACGCGCCTGACATCTGCGCGCACAATAGAGACTCACACTGAGCGCGCGCGCGTGCGAGAAACAATGGGACGACTACTGCAATATTCACAACATCAAATGCTTTGCATCAATCTATCCATCTATATTTCTGGGTCTGTTGTTAATTACATGTATATTTTAAATAAAATGCAGAACAATGTGCTCCATGTGGATATAGAGTCAGGAAGTGTGTTTTACACTCTTTGATACTCATAACTCCTATATATAACATAATATGTATATATATATATGAAGAGTTCAGATGCAAAAGCCTCTAAATACCATTTGAAATGATTTTTATCAAACTTGTATATTTAAGTTCAGTAATTTCACTTAAATAACAATTAATAGGTAATTATCATTGCCATTTAAGTGAAATCACTGAACTTAAATATACAAGCTTGATAAAAATTATTATTCTAGAAGAAAATTTCAAATGGCACTTAGAGGCTTTTGCATCTGAACTCTTCATATATAGTCCTATATATATAGTATATAACATACCTAATGTTGTGATAGGAGTACGTCTCAGTCTTCAGTGTACCGCTGTGTTTACTGCTGACTCTGATTCACAGCACTGCTTTATTTATAGAGTTTCTCTCATGTATTGACTAGCTGGATCTCAGTGTCTCCCATGAGCAACCAATTATACAAGCGTTCCCAGAGATCCCTAGACACACACACACACACACACAGTCACACACTCACTCACACAAACACACTCCTAAACACATAATGAATTTCATTCCAAAATGATTTCAATGTGTGTGTTTCCATGTTCTCTCTATTAACCTCATTTCACCATGAATGTGTCCAGATGTGTCTTATGTAATGCATTGAGAATAAACATTAATGAAATGAACAGAATGTCAATTTATTTCAAAGACTCAATATGATGTTCACCTTATCTTTCCATCCCGTTCTAAATGACGAAGCACATCCGTGCACATTATAGGTGCTGTAGATCGAGTCTAATGAGGCTTATTGTTCAGAACATCACGTTGCCATGTTATAAAAAGATTTCCAATCCCATGGTTTCCTTCTAAACTAACTCCTTCAACCATCATTTTGTCACTATTTCCTTAATTTAATCAAAATAGTGCCGTTGATTTGTACATAGCTGTTCAAGTTTCCAATTAGTCCAATTAAATGTGTGCCGACACGACTAAACAAACACACGTGAGGTTTCATCCACCGCAGCATGACACCGATGAACAGAGATGATAATAATAGAGTTTAAAGAGGGGGGGGGGGGGGGTCCGGGGCCTTAATGAGCTGTTTATCACATCATGAATGAACTCCCCATTCAGCAGGAAACGACACTGTAAACACACACTTCAGATGGTGGAACACTGCCGAACGACCACATGTGACACGCAAGCAGAGAACTCGACTAACACTGTAAGTCCTTCGTTCATCTTCGAGGTGGATCACTTTAAATCTGAGAGGTGGATCACTACCACACTGGCTCCTAAGGGATCGAAACTTGACGGCCCAGAAAGTCAATGAAGAAAATGTTTAAATATTCCATGTGACTACAGTGGCTCAACTATAAGTTTGTCAAGCGACGAGAATACTTTTTGTGCAGAAAAAAAAAACAAAAATAACGACTTTACTCGACTATTTCTTTTCTTCCTTGTAATCTCTTGAGCTCTCGTTCCCTCAAGAGAGCAGCCAGAAATATTGAGCGCAGCTGGAAGAAAACCAAAGTAGAGGTGTGTCGCATTTCATGGAAAGAAAGCACTACTGCATACAGAAAGGCCTGAACACTTTTCCGACTCTCTTAGAAGAAAACAAACACAACCCGAGGTATTTATTTGATACAGCGCAAAATTACCAAGAAATAAAGCTTCTACTTCTGAAGTGTCCAATCAGCACAGCAGTAATGACTTTATCAACCTCTTTACTTACTAGACTGATAATATTAGAGAGAAAATCATAACTAAGCAACTGTCTACTATAGTATTGCATCAGGGAGTATTGCATGTTTCCCGCCTGATGATGTCACTTCCTGGAGGATAATATCATGTTTAGTTTTATAGTCAGATCTACAAAAGACTAACAGATGGAAAATTATATTGATGACACATGACAAAAAAAAAATGATTTTCAATTAGACAACAATCCAAAGAAAACATGTTTGGATTGTACATAACTGCATTTTAAAATCATTCAGAGAGTAAGTCTGATTTCATCTCGTTATCTCTGTGAACATGTTGAAAATATAATGTCTTTTTCCTTTTTTATTGCACTTGTTGAAACAAATTAATAGATTTAAAATATGTAAAGATTTAAACTATATATATATAAAATGTACACTCTAAACAAACCCAACATTTGTGTTTGTCCATATTTGACCGAAATTTGGGTTCTAACAACCCAGCATTGTTTAGAGTGTCCTGCTCAGAAACCGCATGGACTGTAAGATCTGCAGTGAGCGTCAGGATGTTTTCAACCAGGTGATTTCTCAAAATACAGCTGAATAAAACTGCATGTTAAACACTGGATTAGATCTGAATGGTTGTGTTTGAGTCTCATAAAGACTGACGAAGATAATGATGATGAAGCCCAATGAAACATGTTGAACAAAACCATCACATGATCTTCATGAAGTTCTTCTGTCAATGGATTTAATTACTCTTATTATGCAACTAATAAGGTTGTGACTAATCTGATTAATTTCTCACAGGAACTCTCTCAACTAGATTAGTTATTTCTTAACGTAATTAGCATTGCCGAGTGCAGATTTCATTCAAATGAAAAGAAAGAAGCACATGCGGCTAATCCCAGAACGGCTATTAACTCGGGCTGGGGGGTGGGGGGGGGGGGTATTCTGCTGTCGTATTTGATTTACATGCTGCTGTGAACACCTGTGTCTCGTGGCCACCAATAATTACCTTACTCGCCACCGTTTTCTCCTAATAATGGCCACGATTTACTAGGCCTCTTCTGTCCTCGGACAGCTGGTGCTTTGAGGAACGAGGGGCTCCTCCACAATCCCACAATGCTCCGCGTAACCATGACGACACAACATAAGCTCCCGAGGAAAACACACAATGACCATCACAGACCTATAAAGATCATTTAACAAGAAACAATAGGCAATGTTATGGGTCAGATGTTAAAGAGGTGGTTTAAACACACACTGACATCAGTAATATTTATTTCAATGGTCCTATTAATTATAAGTACATTTGTGAGTACTAATTCTACTACCCCGACCCCTAATCTAACAGTCTACTGATACTCTAATGATCCTCACTTGATCGTTAATTCTATTACATTACACTTTAGGTAATGTAATCGTACTACTTTTAGATGACCTGTTTATAGCATTGATTTGAACGGTGTAATCTTGTACCATATTAGTTAAAAAATACAAAGAGAAAGGACAATGTTATAAACATCATCAAGTGCATTAAAATCACATTACATCAGGGCTTGGGGAGGGACCGAAGGTGGTTCGCCAACTGATGAAAAGCTAATTATTAATCAATTCCTACAATTATCTAAATAAAACAAAATCCATTCTTTCATTTCATAAAGGGATAGTTCACTTTGAAATTAATTTTTGATATGTTTTATCTTACCTCAAGGGCATCCAAGATGTAGGTGTCTTGTTTCCACAGCATTTTCAATTTTGACATTTTTTGGTCAACCGTTGTTGTCTGTCAGTCATATAATGCAGGTCTATGTAGCCCACCTCAAACATGCACAGAGAAATCAAAATTAAACATGATTTAATGACTTGTAAATGTAAGTATTGAGACACAAAAGGAGCGGTTTGTGTTTTAAGAAAAGGAACAGTACCCTATATAGTTTTTACCTGTTATTAACAGCCGTCGAACTGCTCTGAATCAGATGTCCAACTGAACCGAACTGAACCGTATCCAACTTGACGCCGGAAGTGATCGTGTGTGTGTATGTAGGTCACGCATTGTTTTACACGGAGATTTCGGAAGTTTTACCTTTCACTAAACATATTTAGATATATCGAAATCGTCTTCCATTGCGATTTCCCGTATATCTAAATATGTTTAGTACATATAATATGCTTGTAAAGTGTTACCGTTTTTATATATTTTTTTTATTATTCAACACACCAACAGAATATCCAGAATATAAGCTATATGAAACATTACACTGTCATCACTGTAACTAATGCTAATTTCAACAGCACGCGACACGGCTCGGGGATCGACTGAATCTCACACAGTGATTACGCAGTGCACTCTGGGTAGCGACGGCCATCTTTTACGGTTTTATCTTTTCACGGTTGTCGTAACTAAGGTAAACAAACACACATGGACCGTGCGAAGATCAAGCACAAGGTTATCTACCGAGACAAGCTGAACAAGGAAGCAAAGGAGCGCTGCTTAGAGAAAATGAAGGCAATTAACGGGCTCGATCCGTACGAACACAAAGAGTGGTCGACTGATCTGAACAAACTACCGCAAACATTTCCTGACGTGTTTTCTTACCTTGTTTGTGGTGTGAGCGCATTTGAACCAGACACACCCCTCTGTCACCAACTCTATTGGTGTTGCTCTAAAATGTTCAAGCGAAAATTAGGAAAATTATTTCTCTTTTTATAGATAATGAAGTTTGTAAGTCTTAAGCTATTATTTTGATTTATTTATTTATTATATTTTTCAATTAATCTTATCCTGGTGTTTATTTATTTTTTGCTGTATAATGTGTTTACGAACTGTGATGCTTGTATGTTTGTAACTTGCATTCTAATAAAAAAAAAGTTAAACTCTGCGTCGTGTAGGCTATATTTTTTTTTTTTTACTTTGGAAACATTTTAGTTAATTGTTTACTTTTATTAAATGTAATTTCTAGGCGAAAAGCTGTTGTTTTTGTTGTTTCTGCAATGTTCTAGATTAGTTTCTAGATTAGTAATCCAGTTTATTTCCAGGTTTTCACATATGAGGAGTTTACCTTGCGGTATAGCCTACTGTTGCTTAACCGTACACATAAACATAAATAAAGAACTAGTAAATAGATCAAAAGTACACGTCTACAAAAAATATACTGCAGATTTGACTATGATTTGATGTTTCTCACACAACCTCCGTGTCCTAAAATCCCACAATGCCTTGCGTTACTGGGATCCGCTGACGTCACGATCCTATTCTCTATAAAGACTGGGTTATCCTTCAATCAAGCGTCATCAGGCGAGCATCTCCATTATCCACCAGGCGGGAGAAGGTGTGTGTGTGTGTTTCTGGAGTAAACACTCCTTCACACACTGAGCATTCTTAGTCTAAGGTACCAACTAATGAACCTTATTGTAAAGTGTTCCCGATTGTGAATAATTTAAAGAACCCTTTTCCACAGTAACGAACCTGGAAAGATTCCATCGAAACACTGATGTTGTATTTGACATGTTGCAAAACAGCCGTTCTTCAGAGTCTGTTGATTTATATTCTGAATTTGCTCACATCAATATTCTTCAATGCATGCACTTATTTGCTGTTCCTAACCGGTTCAGGTCTGCAGGTCCCTTGATCTTATCTCTGAAACGAGGAGCAGAACAACACCAGCACTGGAATGAAGAGGCGAGGTTTCTGAGGTTTGAGGTTCACTATTACCGTAATGATGAAAACACACTCGCTCATACCAGGAACGCAACACACTCATCAGACGCCTGAAACTGGAACAACACACGTGAACCGAAGGAGGATAATTGTGTTTTCTTCTCGGACGGCGATTGGGATGAAATGACGTGTGGCGGCGGAAACTCCCTTTTCCCAGAAACCCGTTCCGTCCCTGTCCTCCGGAGAGAGAGAGAGAGAGAGAGAGAGGAAGAGTCTACAGGTACATGAAAGGATAATTCCTCAAAGCCTGGAGGGAGAACAGGAGCATTTTGCCGTTTCAAAAGAAAGAAATGGCTCATTGGAAAGTGGTGTTAAACATTATTATATGTAATTTGGCTTCTTTTTTATGTCATGCCGCATGTTGTAACCACCATTTGCCCATTCTCTGGAGATAAAAGCACTGTGGAGCTTCTGAGGGGAGCGAGAGGGAAAATAAGCATAATACATCTTTTATTAAGAGCTAACCAGACGCCTTCCTCACAGATCTTATTTAAAAGAGCAAATTGAAAATCTGCCAAACTCAGCACTCGGCCTTTGTTCTGTACGGTTGGTCACGCTGGGCCGTGATGGAATAATTGTTTTGCTCAGCAGAATCTTTTATATATTCATTAGCACTCTTTCCTGACAACGTGTTGCTGCTTGTTGTTCACCAGGCTTTAAAATCGGCACCAAACTGAAGTTTTGATCATCTGTCTTATATCCAGTGAAACGCAACACATGTGGGCGGGGCTTGAGTGTGTCTGTGGGGAGTTGGTTGGATGGTTGTGGTTTGCTATTGGCTGTTCTCATGTGAGTGACAGGTTGCCCCGCCCTCATTCTCCTTGAGAAACCTGCAGAAAACTCTCTTATTTCTACGTGAACATTTTTACAATCTAAAGAAGCTTTCGTGCAAAGGAGAGATTCGGGTGTTAAGGCTCTTCATGGACCATCGACGGCAATAAAGAAGCTCTATTTTCAGGAGTGTGTACAACACCAAATGTCTTGTATGACTCCTGATTAATGAAAAGCTGAAATATGGCTCTTGCATGGGATGTAGTGAGTAGAGGGACAATCTGAGATTTATTTTCAGCTCAATACAAATTGTAATGAAAACAACTGTGTTAATGTAGAAAAATGTGAACTATAAACATAGTCCTGGAGTTCTGGAGCCGTGTGTGTGTGTGTGTGTGTGTGTGTGTGTGTGTGTGTGTGTGTGTGTGTGTGTGTGTGTTTGAGTCTGGGTCGTGTTTCTGTAATGAGAAGCAGTTCTGCTAATCACACAACATTTCCTGTGCTGTGATTAAAGAAAACACACACTCTTACACTCACTCACACACACACACACACACACACACACACACACTGAGTTCATGAGTAAAGAGCATCATAGAGATCAATAGCATGACTGTGTAACCGACGGCTGTCACACACACACACACACACACACAGTGTTTCAGTGCATGTTCATCTCTGTTAAAGGGACAGTTCACCAAAACATTTGAATTATTTACTCACCATCATGTCTTTGCAAAACTAAAATGACTTAATTTTGACTTCATTTCTTCTGTAGAGCATGCAAGTCTTTTAATTTTTTTTTTTTTTTTGCAAACATAGAGCTGGTTACCTTCTTTAAAGTGTGTTTCGATGGAGTCACTCGTCAGTCAGTCGCAGCTTTGAGGCCTGAGTTGACAGATCCTGTGTTTGAGCGATTAAATACGCTTAAGCCATTCCTCCACAGTGTGTGTGTGTGTGAGTGAGTGGTCCTGAGGCCAGTGTGCCGTGATAAAGGCCGAGACACTTTCATTATTGCTTTGACCTTAAGGGTCAGACAGCGCTAGTCACAGGAGAACTAGCCATTAGCCACCTCTCCATCACACGCGACGTGATTAATTCCCACAGAGCTCAGAATGAGCCCCCTTCAGCAGCCAATCAGTGGAGCTCCTGTCTACTGGACAGCCAATCAGACGCACCCTCAAGACATCAGCAGCCAATCAGTGGAGCTCCTGTCTACTGGACGGCCAATTAGATGCACCCTCAAGACATCAGCAGCCAATCAGTGGAGCTCCTGTCTACTGGACGGCCAATTAGACGCACCCTCAAGACAACAGCAGCCTATCAGTGGAGCTCCTGTCTACTGGACGGCCAATTAGACGCACCCTCAAGATATCAGCAGCCAATCAGTGGAGCTCCTGTCTACTGGACGGCCAATTAGACGCACCCTCGAGACATCAGCAGCCAATCAGTGGAGCTCCTGTCTACTGGACGGCCAATTAGACGCACCCTCAAGATATCAGCAGCCAATCAGTGGAGCTTCTGTCTACTGGACGGCCAATCAGACGCACCCTCAAGATATCAGCAGCCAATCAGTGGAGCTTCTGTCTACTGGACAGCCAATTAGACGCACCCTCAAGACATCAGCAGCCAATCAGTGAAGCTTCTGTCTACTGGACAGCCAATTAGACGCACCCTCAAGACATCAGCAGCCAATCAGTGGAGCTTCTGTCTACTGGACGGCCAATTAGACGCACCCTCAAGATATCAGCAGCCAATCAGTGGAGCTTCTGTCTACTGGACGGCCAATTAGACGCACCCTCAAGACATCAGCAGCCAATCAGTGGAGCTTCTGTCTACTGGACGGCCAATCAGACGCACCCTCAAGACATCAGCAGCCAATCAGTGGAGCTCCTGTCTACTGGACGGCCAATCAGACGCACCCTCAAGACATCAGCAGCCAATCAGTGGAGCTTCTGTCTACTGGACGGCCAATCAGACGCACCCTCAAGACATCAGCAGCCAATCAGTGGAGCTTCTGTCTGTTGGACGGCCAATTAGACGCACCCTCAAGACATCAGCAGCCAATCAGTGGAGCTTCTGTCTACTGGACGGCCAATCAGACGGACCCTCAAGACATCAACAGCCAATCAGTGGAGCTCCTGTCTACTGGACGGCCAATCAGATGCACCCTCGAGACATTAGCAGCCAATCAGTGGAGCTCCTGTCTACTGGACGGCCAATCAGACGCACCCTCAAGACATCAGCAGCCAATCAGTGGAGCTTCTGTCTACTGGACGGCCAATCAGATGCACCCTCAAGACATCAGCAGCCAATCAGTGGAGCTCCTGTCTGTTGGACGGCCAATTAGACGCACCCTCAAGATATCAGCAGCCAATCAGTGGAGCTCCTGTCTGTTGGACGGCCAATCAGACGCTTCGCTCCCAGTATCAGAGACCCTTCTGTTCAGCCAATGTCATCATTCCCTCACAAACCAACGGCCTGAAGAGCAAAACAGGGAATCAAACATCAATAATAATCAGAATGCATGAGGAAATAGTTATTAACAAAATCTGTTATTGAATAAACTAAATGCATGTAATGATCTCATGATGGAAGCTCTAGCAGGTTCTGTATATGAAATATATGAACCCTTTTAGAAGCTTTTCTGTTGAGAATGCATGACTTTTATAATTATGTGACAATAATAAATAAACACCCAGTGACTTTCAGCGCAGAAGAACTTCTAATGAAGCAACGGCGGCTGTTCATCTCAGTGAATGACGTTTACAGGGAATATTCTGCACACACACACACACACACACACACACACACGGAAACGGAGAAGGCCACACTGAATAACTCTGAGAATAATAATGCTGAGCTTTGGCACAGTCACACACGCCGTTATTGATCAACATGCCGAGGTAAATACCTGATCAATACACAGCTCTCGCACACACACACACACACACACACACTCGCCGCTTGTGTTCACCACACACGTTCCTACAGGATCTTTCAGACGTTATTGAAAACTGTGCGACTGTAATGATGAAAAGCCCTCATGAGCCCGCAGGACGGCCCAGGCTGGCTTACACTGGGCTAAACAATCAATGCCAATAAAGAACCTTTATTTTTAACAGTGTATTGCACAATTTTCCAGATGATTCATACACATATGTCGCCTTTTTCACCTTTGTCACCATCGGCTTTTGTCTTGCGTAGTTGGAGACATTTCATATAATATTCAACGATAGTATTGATCTCCTGTACTGACACCATTATATGAGAACTGAGCTGAGTTGGGCGATGACATCACGGTTTACTCCAGAATGACTATATATATATACTACATTAATAACTTTTTCACAACAAAAATAAACCATCTCTGGACTGACTTACGCCGGACTGTGACGCTATTCTCTTCTGGACACGCGCTGTGATGCATTATTATTGTCCTGTTATCTCTGTAAAGCTGCTCTGAAACACTCTGTACTGTATAATCAAGTTGACATTACATATCAGCTAAAAGTGAAACCAGCTTCATATGAAACAAAGAAAGTGCCAATAAAGGCATAATCATAAGCAGCGTGTTCAATAAGAGCAGCTTTCCCAATCTGAGAGTACATAAGTTTGATACCAATGTTCATGCACATTCAGTGACAGCCACTGACCCCAGAACAGTTGCACATCGGAATGTTGACATGTATTAGACATAAAATTGTGCAAATTGAATTTGCCAATTGAAAATACACCCAATGAAATCACGTAATTTAACAAAAACTCACGTGTCACCAAAAAAAAAAAAAAAAAAAAAAAGGCTCACATGAGGGGATTTTTCAGGCAATTCGAAAAAGAAATATTTCTCAAAACTGCGATGGAATCGTCTTTTGCGCATTTACAGATCAGCAGAGATAGATGACGGAGGATATTTAAACAGATTTCTTCATTAAACTCAAAAAAGCGGAACTGACTCCTTCCATTAATAATCATCTCTAGTGCGGCGGCTGGGATACACGTAAACCTACTAACACTCGTCGCCATGATGTTTGGAATGACTGATCGCGAGACGAAGTTTCAGTCACTTAACATCGGTTCATGGAAACGGCGTCATTTCGCAATAGTTTTTTATAAACATTTAGAAAATATCACGAAAGTATTGCACAAATCACAGAGCACACTGTGAACAATCGCTGAAGGTGGAGTCATTTAACCCAAGCTGCCCGAATGCAGGAATCACCATAACGGCGACAGGGTTAAAGGGATCGTTCACCCGTCGTTTGTTCAACCCCGTAAGACTTTCCTTCGTCTTCAGAACACTAATCACACAAAGGTATTTTTGATTACATCTGACAGCTGTCTCGGCGTTGAACAACACGAGCGAGAGTCATTACTGACAGAGTTTACATTTTTGATTGAACGAACCCTTTAACTTCTCTCGTGTGCTGTTTCTCGAGGTCTCGCCGGGATTATACCAGCCTCCTCCGAAAGACAACATGTTCAGCTTCAGAAAAGCCCTGAGACAGCTTGAGATAAACATGTCGAGCTTCATTCATAACGTCTAATAAACTGCTAAACAGGTTTCTGATCTAAAGTAAGAGCCTTTAGACGGATGTCACCAAAAACACTCACAGCAAAAGTCTGAAGAACACGATTCAGCGAACATTTCCCAGCGCTGTCAGTCACGGTCACGTCTAATGGACGTTCGGGGATCCATCTTGACTGTTTACTGTCAACAACGGGCAAAAATAAAGGAGAACATAAAGGATAAAAATGAGTTCAATAAGTAAAAAACTAGTTTTAAAAATGCATCCACATCTGATCAATCTTTTAGACCAGGGGTTTTAAACAGGAAAGGATCTATATATTATACTACACACACACATACACACAGACACAGTGAGTTTCTGTCTGAAGGCCGGAGGAGAACAGCAGCTCTTCATCGTCATCACCGCAGAGACCCGGATCAGAATAACCCGCTGTCACAGAACTACACACACACACACACACACACACACACACTCTTCATCATCATCACCGCAGAGACCCGGTTCAGAATAACCCGCTGTCACAGAACTACACACACACACACACACACACACACATACACACTCTTCATCATCATCACCGCAGAGACCCGGTTCAGAATAACCCGCTGTCACAGAACTACACACACACACACACACACACACACATACACACTCTTCATCATCATCACCGCAGAGACCCGATTCAGAATAACCCGCTGTCACAGAACTACACACACACACACACACACACACACACACACATACACACTCTTCATCATCATCACCGCAGAGACCCGGTTCAGAATAACCCGCTGTCACAGAACTGAGTTTAGGCTCGTCCTGCTTCCACGTCTGTGAATTATTGAGTCAGTCCGTCCTCTACATAATGGATCGGGACGCTCTCTCTCGTATTAAACACGTCTCCTGCTCTTCGCACAGGGCTGAAGGGTGTTGAATGATTTGTAGCTCTGCACCGCTGAAGGTCTCAGTGACAGCAGGGCGAATCACAGCGAGGGAAACTCTCAGCACAATCATCTTTATCACAGTACTGATGTGAGTTTACAGACATTAACATGCGTGTGCACGTGCATGCGTGTGCTCAGGGTACGAGTCTGTAAGCCGTCAGCTAGTCCCATGGCGGAGCGAACATCACGGCGGGTGACGTCACGGCCAGGAATGGATAAAAGCACATCGGGTCTGACTGGCGTTAGCTTCGATATAGTGAACGATGTAGGAGATATGGCAAAGTGACGCAGCCTCTCGTTCCGAGCGTCATCAACACAACTAGGGTTACAGTCGTAAACCTGAGATGTTCCCTTTCGAGGGGACTCGCGCTGCGTCGATGACGCTTCGGGGAATGAAAATGCCCGAACGCCATACGAATAAAGAGCCTGTCGTGTTAAAACTGTGTTACAACTTGAGAACTCTAGACCCTGAGGTGTCCAAGTCCAAGTCATAAAATCTGACAAACGTGAGCGGCAAAGAAGACACACCCCTGACATTAGGGCCTTGGAGGCCGCCATACTCCTTCCAGAATGGGCTCTAGTGGCCAAAGCTGAAGTCTGGCGCACAACCTCATGCAAGAGAGATAGCCTCAACAATCCACTTGCTAACAGTCTGCTGGGATGCAGGGTTGGGTGGCCCACAACAGACCAGCGATGAAACACCGGCTGGAGAACCCCTGATTCTGAAGACCACAGGAACTGGTTCTTTAGCTGGCTTTGCTAGGAGTGTTTCTACTTCTATTTCCATCACCAGAGCCTGCTTTTCCACTATCTGCGGACCCATTGAGATATGTTTGGCAGAATCATCAACTCAGATTATACTACCGAGGGAAGCAGGCTCTCGAGGCTGTAATAATGTGTAATGTGAGCAGTCACTTTAGTGACCTGTAGTACTGGAAGGACACAAGCGATTTGACTGGCTTTGGTCGTGGAGGCGCTGAGTCTGATACGAGGAGCTGACGGCCTGTAGACGGCGAGACTTTGTTGTAGACGGCTTGTTTTCTAGCCTGCTGGAACCTCTCGACTACAGTGTTAACAGCTTCAGCGAAGAGGCGAAACCGGGGCGTCCAGCAGGAAATATTTATTCTTGTCTTTGATTTCAGACAAATTTTACCAAAAGTGTCTCTCCGACGCCACATTCGTCCAATAGCAGGTGTAACGGAGGCTAGCTAGTAGTTGCTGTGCGAGTAAACCTCACTCCCCTGATCTCAATCTGCAGTCTTTAGCCTCCTTGTTAGAGCGCCTGACTCTCATGTCGGAGACCCGGGTTCGAGGCCCGCTCGGAGCGAGTCGAGTTGGACCCGGGTGGAGGGGTTACACAGGAGCAGTCTCTTTCGAGGCTAGGAGAGACAGATCAGTGGCCGACGCAGTTCACGAAACACCCTCGCTAGTCTCCAGGTCCCTCAGCAGTTTGCCTGATATGTCTGTAATATAGTCATAACATGAAGGCACACACCGGCCGGATATACTTTACCCACTAACATACAGTAGATGATGTTTTAAGTGGTTTAGTGGCCAGCATTGGGGACTTCTGGGACAAGGATGAGGACAGATAACTCACAAGTGGCTGTTTGACTTTTGGCATCGCCCAGTAACCATATTCTTTTAGCCTCCTTAAATCATAATAGATGTGTGTCTGGGGCCTAAATACTCTTGCTGAATACTCTTGTTTTCTTCTTTGTGGAAGACTGGATGTCCCCATGGTGGAGGCACTGTGCTTGGTGTTAAAAGCGCTCATCTAATAAACGTTCAGAACGAGGGCCTTGTTCCTCGGCTGGCAATTCGATGTTCGACTTGGACACAGCGTGAGACGGCACCTCCACCAGCTCCTCGTATGCTGAGGAAAGAGCTGGGGATTCCTCTTCCCCCATTTCAATGCTCAGCACATCTAGTTCCTCTGAACGAGAGCTGAAGCGACGGTGCCTCCTCCGGAGCGTCTCAAACCCCGCCGTGGGATCCATTCGCATCCTTTGCTCCCAAACACATCACACAGAGATTGATTGTGGATTGTGTATCCCCACCCGTGAGATAACAAGGGCAGGGAGAATCACACAACTTGAACGATTTTTTGTTTGCTATTATAATATTGGTATTGAGCTGTATGACATTGTGACTGACAACAATAAATATGACTTGCTGAGGCACAGACGCTAATGCCCATCAGACCGGATGGTCTCTTATCCTTTCCTGGTTGTGACGTCACCCATCCGTGACGTTCACTCTTGCCACTGGTCTAGCTGAAAGTTTTAAAAGTATTAACATGGTTTAAATAATAATTCATAAATCCACATGTACCAGATGGGGCCCAGATCTGAGCCAACGCTATGTTGCTGTCCAGGGGAAATCAAATGACCTGGAATCACTATCAATCACTATCTGTGAAGTTACGATCAAACGATCTTCCATTGGCATTAAAAGATACATTCAAAAGTTGCATTGCTTTGTTGTTTGAAGAATGATGAAATGGAATGTTTCCTTAACATTTGCATTAAATAAATACATTAAAAACGGCACATTTTGTTGAACGTTCAGAAATAATGTTTTCATGACTTACCGATCTTAAAACATGCTGTGACGTGTAGACAGCAGCTGCTAAAACACTAGTTTTGCATTAATAATCGTCATCCAGTCTCAAGACACCGATTAAAAACACATAAACAGCTTTCAGCACAGCGTCCATGTTTCTCCAACAGCATAAAGCGGCTTCTCTATCAGCATCAATGACAGAACGCTCTAGACTCCACTATAAAACATTGTCCCACAGATTAATGTCAAGGGTCTACTAAAGCAAACACAGATCACCATAATGATGACTATACATTTCATTATTTTCGATAAAACATCAATATCTAAATCTCTGTTAATTCTCAACATGTACTTTCCTACATGCATGAAATGCATAATCTTTGTAAACTGGTTTCACTGGAAAGTCAGTTGTAGTTCTTGTGTTTCTTCTCCTTTTTCTGTTCTCGTCCTTCTGTTCATCAGTGTCTGAATTCTCTCACTTATTTTCATGCACCCTGTCAAGTGGACTATATTAAAACAAGAACAAATATCTGCCAATGGAGTCAGAAAAAATAAACTTGTTTTCCCTTTATAATAAAGAATTATAGTAAAAAGGAAAATGCATTTTTCTCTTAAAAACCAGTGACAAGGAGAAAGGACCAGCACTCAGATTAAAATAAGCAGTCCATTTAATTTTCTCCAGCACAGTCCAAATAAAGGAGTCAGCAGCGAGAGAGCAGCGCCTCCATCTCCGGCAGATATTAAACCCAGAGTGAAGCCATGCGTAACCACACCGAGTTCAACCACTCCTGTGACCGGATGCTCATCCACGGGGAACCGTTGCTATGGTGAAGCAGAACCAGTCGCTCAGTGTCCGCATCTCTGCAGGAAATAAGTGTGTTCTTCAGTCCGTCCTTCATTCATCCACTCGTTAAATCATTCATCCAATCATTCTCAGCTTTTGTGTTATTGTTGTGAAACACGACACCGACTGCACAAACACTTTCCCATTCATTCCCAGAGGATCAGCCTCAGCGGGAAATACACAGCCGATTGTTGATCAAAATAGGAAAAAGGTTATATATAGGACTTCAGGCTTCTTGACTCAATTTTAAATCATTGTTTAATGGGGTATTTGCATGTTGTTATGTTAATGAGCTGCATAAATAAAATAAAATTAAAAACTGATTAATCAAAACCAAATCCATCAAATGATCATTGATGCCAATTTGACGTCTAAACCATGACATTGATTTGGTGTAAACTGAATGTCAAACATTTTGGCCTGCATTAAACCAATATTAGTGTGGATATTAACTTTCTCTTTTCCACTAATTACCACTGGGAGAAATTGCCTTTCAAATTTACCTCAAGAAGTCTTCTTGACTAACTTTTGATCTGCTGGGATCCCACTAAAAGTTCCTGAGCACCTGACGGACCCCTTGAAGAGTTTTTAAGTCTCAATATTCAGATTTCTATGATGAAATTCTGCTAGTTCTGCTTTTTCACCCCCCTCCCCCCTCCATGCACACTGTCAATCAACTCATGCCCCTCCCTTCTCATTAGCATATGCTCAAATGAAACACTCAGATCAGAGGCAGCGTTGCAAACCAGACACACATGCGTTACATTTCAATTCGCCATATTTACGCTGCTGATGTGAAGCAGTCTGGTTGTTCTTCAGAGGCTAAACTTCGATGACAATGTGCCGTTTCCTTTCCCGAGCGAATCTGACGAGGATTTCACGCGCCGCCTCAGATAATAAACAGATCAGCTTCTGTGAAACAGAACAATCAGGTCAAGTTCAGCTCATGGAGAGCCACACACACACACACTCACTGTGTACTTACTGCATGCGGACCGCCTGCCATTCAGAGACACTAAAAAATCGTGAGATCTGAATGGTACGAAACTTGCTACGGTTTTAGCACTTGCTGTACGAACACGCACACACATCATGGCCATGACTGGAACAGGTTAAATGGTCCTGATAACAACAGTCACACTTGTGCTCCTCCTAGCGTATTTATTATAAATACAGCGTAAATATAATTTAGTAGCATAAAATACAACATATCGAATAAAAAAAACATTACCGAACTAATATATAGTACATTCAAAAAATGAATATAGGTAATTTTTGACACGCGAAGAGCACCAGAGAGGATTAATGCAAAATACAATGCAACAATAATGTCACATGACCTCATCATCACAATGCATATTTGGAAATGATTGAAAATCTGAGAAATTACTTTGCATTTTTAATCCACATTTTTAAAACTCTGTAATCATTTGTCGATCTAAGTGACAGTTGAAAATGGGAGGGGCATGTTGAGCGCACTGCATTGTGGGATACGCAGTGTGTGTTTGTAAATGCATGAGTCCACACACACTGCAGCAGTATGCGAGTGTGTGTCTCTGACAGCAGTGATGAATCTAGCATCTCCTCCCCCATCACTGCAGCATATGACCAAACACACACACACACACACACACACCAGAAAACACTTCAAATTTAACCAGGCACACACTCACACAAGCACAATCTCACACGGCATGACAAACACACCAGCTCCCATAATGCTCTCTGCCTCTGCTCATGGCAGCCACAGAGATATTGGGAAATCAAGAGCGCGAGGCTCAGTGTGTGTGTGTGTGTGTGTGTGTGTGTGTGAATGTTCCAGTGACAGCAGCATGTGTAAAACAGCTATTTTAATTTAAATCTGAGCTCTGACCCAAACACTAGCGACCACAGTAGCCACACATAATATTCAGACTGCACTTGCCCTTTAATAGTCTGTGAGCTCAGGTCAATGTGTGTGTGTGTGTGTGTGTGTGTGTGTGTGTGTGTGTGTGTGTGTGAGTGTGTGTGTCTGTAAAGGGCAGCTTGTGCATGTTTATGAGCTCTGGGTCATGTGCTCTGAATGTCCAGCGGCCTCACATGAACAAACACTGCAGGAATCATCATCTTCATCATCATTATTATGATCATCTTCCTCATTTGCATCATCATCATCTTCATCATCATCATGTTCATCATTATCATCTTCATCATTATCATCGTCCTCTTCATCACAGCTCATGCATGTTTAAACACACCTGAGTCATTAGCGTGTCGAGGAATGTGTGTGTCGCAGGTCTCCAGGAAACACTGATCTAATTGAACGGATGAACAAACGTACGCAGGACATAATTAATGAAGCTTTGTCCTTTACAGAACGGTTCAAAGCAAGACGCCACAGGACAGACGGAGGGCGCAAAAATGTATTTCATTGAAATCAATCATCATACCTCCCCAGTTAATAATCTGCATTAATAATTTTATATTACAGGTTTTCTGAAATGTTCTGTTTAAATATGCAAATAAGACACTGTCTATTTAAATATGCACTCATTTGCATACATGTCCAGAGCAGAAATATGAATATTGGATAAAGTCAAACTCATAAGTTTTGTGCAAAAACATTCATTTATGTTTGTTTAAAACGACATTAAAACAAAAGTGTTATTTCCCATAAAAAGTAGCAAAATAGTCAATATAATAATCTACAATGTGATTTCAAACAGCATCGTTTCCATCTCCATCACGGCTAATTGATTATTTTGAGTATTTACAGAGGATCTGCTGACTAATGGGCTGCAAAGCAGGTGATTATTAATAATAATAACCATCAACAGCAGTTAGTACTTACAAACAGGGTGAACACAGGTGACGTGAGACTGTTTCGTCATTTGTCATTGGTGTTGTTGTGAAATAGGATGCCAAGTGCTTCCTGATTCACACATCTTCACTGACAGACTACAGCAGATAAAGACAGAAACACAGATGTGCAAAATGTCATTGTGGGGACAACATCTGAAAATGTGCAAATGCAGAATGTTTTCTTCAGTCGTGCAGTGAATGCCAGTGAGTACCAATCATGCAGTGAGTGTCGGTGAGTGCCAGATATACAGTGAGTGCCAGTCATCCAGTGAGTGCCAGACATCCAGTGAGTGCCAGTCATCCAGTGAGTGCCAGACATCCAGTGAGTGCCAGACATCCAGTGAGTGCCAGTCATCCAGTGAGTGCCAGTCATCCAGTGAGTGCCAGACATCCAGTGAGTGCCAGTCATCCAGTGAGTGCCAGACATCCAGTGAGTACCAGACATCCAGTGAGTGCGAGTGAGTACCAGTGAGTGTCAAACAACCAGTGAGTGCCAGTCATGCAGTGAGTGCCAGTAAGTGCCAGTGAGTGCCAAACATCCAGTGAGGGCCAGACATCCAGTGAGAGCCAGTGAGTGCCAGTCATCCAGTGAGTGCCAGACATCCAGTGAGTGCCAGTCATCCAGTGAGTGCCAGACATCCAGTGAGTACCAGACATCCAGTGAGTGCGAGTGAGTACCAGTGAGTGCCAAACAACCAGTGAGTGCCAGTCATGCAGTGAGTGCCAGTAAGTGCCAGTGAGTGCCAAACATCCAGTGAGGGCCAGACATCCAGTGAGAGCCAGTGAGTGCCAGACATCCAGTGAATGCCAAACATCTAGTGGGAGCCAGTGAGTGCCAGTGAGTGCCAAACATCCAGTGAGGGCCAGACATCCAGTGAGAGCCAGTGAGTGCCAGACATCCAGTGAATGCCAAACATCTAGTGGGAGCCAGTGAGTGCCAGTGAGTGCCAAACATCCAGTGAGGGCCAGACATCCAGTGAGAGCCAGTGAGTGCCAGACATCCAGTCAATGCCAAACATCCAGTGGGAGCCAGTGAGTGCCAGTCATCCAGTGAGTGCCAGTCATCCAGTGAGTGCCAGACATCCAGTGAGTACCAGACATCCAGTGAGGGCCAGTGAGTGCGAGTGAGTACCAGTGAGTGCCAAACAACCAGTGAGTGCCAGTCATCCAGTGAGGGCCAGTAAGTGCCAGTGAGTGCCAAACATCCAGTGAGGGCCAGACATCCAGTGAGAGCCAGTGAGTGCCAGACATCCAGTCAATGCCAAACATCCCGTGGGAGCCAGTGAGTGCCAGACATTCAGTGAGTGCCAGACATCCAGTGAGTGCCAGACATTCAGTGAGTGCCAGACATCCAGTGAGTGCCAGTCATGCAGTGAGTGCCAGTCATCCAGTGAGTGCCAGTCATCCAGTGAGTACCAGACATCCCGTGGGAGCCAGTGAGTGCCAGACATCCAGTGAGTGCCAGTCATGCAGTGAGTGCCAGTCATCCAGTGAGTGTGAGTGCCAGTCATCCAGTGAGGGCCAGTAAGTGCCAGGGAGTGCCAAACATCCAGTGAGGGCCAGACATCCAGTGAGAGCCAGTGAGTGCCAGACATCCAGTCAATGCCAAACATCCCGTGGGAGCCAGTGAGTGCCAGACATTCAGTGAGTGCCAGACATCCAGTGAGGGCCAGTGAGTGCCAGTAAGTACCAGTGAGTGCCAAACATCCAGTGAGGGCCAGTGAGTTCCAGTGAGGGCCAGAGAGTGCCAGACATCCAGTGAGTGGGAGTACTCTGCTCACCCATCATGTCTGGCACGCTGCGATACGGCACATAATTTGATATCAGGCGGTCTGATTAATTTCCTGCCTGCTACGCCTGTAATCTGTTGGCAATCACAATGCACAACTCACTTTTGGAAGAATCTAAACATACACAAAGACAAACTGAGCTATTTTAGCATGTTTTGAGATGCTTTCCACATGCAGAATAGCCAAAATAAGCAGGGGAAAACGACAACAACAACCGAAAAAAGCCTGAAATAGACAATAATAATTTAAAACAATCCAGTAGTCAAAGTCAGTGGTGATCTAGTAACAGCTGTTCACTGCACAGCAACTGCTGACTTTAGTTTGCACGGCAGCGCTGGGTCATTTTTATTTAAATGTGCATGCATTTTCATTAAAAGATGGACCATTTGGATCGCATAAACTCATGAGCTGCTGTTTGAAATTCATCTTGGGGGTGATTAATGTTTTATATTTAGTGGATGAGATGGTGCTTTCCCTGTACAATGTCACGCACGTTTTGCTGTCCAGGGTTTAATTTGGCTCCGTCTTAATCCTCTCGTGTCACTGAGCGCCGTTTTGCAGCACACTCCATTATGGATGGGCGATTAATGTTGACATCGTGAATACGCTGGAGTGAATATTAAGTGTTCTGTCCAGCGTCACCACACACACATATGCATTTTAATTAGCAGGAGGCACATTATTAGATGACATGGCCTCCGAAATGATCTTTAGCAAATAACACTCTATATAGATCTGTTCCTAACACTGTTGTTGTACTAGTTACGAGGGCAAAGGTATACACACATATTTGCATATATATGAATGTCCTTTAGTTCATTGTGCTCATCTGTCAGATGGATTCGGTGTGTGTCTGTGTGTGTGAGAGAGAGTGTGTGTGTGTGTGTGTGTGTGTGAGAGAGAGAGAGAGAGAGAGAGAGAGTGTGTGTGTGTGTGGCACCCTAACCCTAACTGTGGTAAATCAACAGCGCCCCCTGTTGAGTGCAGAAGTGCAGTGACACTTTAACCAGCAACAAACAAGATAATAACAAGACTAACTTTCCAAAGAAAGGGAAGTAAAAAGTGAGTATGACTTTCAAGATCAAACTTTTCTCTATTCTTTTTATATAGAGAAGAATGTAATAAGCCACATGAGGTCATGCACTGCAGTGAATTTACCATGGTAAAAGTACCTGCATCTTAAAAAAAAATCAACCAGTGTTTACGGGAAGCTCCAAACACTGGAAAAACCCATTTGAGAGGTTCTGGAACAAGAACAAATATGGGCGGGGCTTGATTGTGTCTGTAATTGATTGGATGGTTGTGGTTTGCTATTGGCTGATCTCATGTGAGTGACAGGTTTCCCCGCCCACATCCTTAGAGGAGAGCAGAGATGCTGCAAGAGGAACTGATTCTGATTCCGATTATTAACACAATAATGATGTGCACCCATAAATCATTCAGATCAACATTCCATATTTCTTTATTTTTTTAATTGTCTGTTTTGATTTGATAGGGACTTTAATTAAGTCTCAGGTATCAGAGCAGCAGGGTCTTAAAGGAGTTCTCAAATACTCACCTGTCGTGGGCTGGAAAGCGGAGCAGGATAACCATGGTTACAGCGAAACACAGTCTCAGCGAGTGAAGTGTGATTAATAGCAGGAAAGCTAGTGGCGAGAGACAGATGTAGGTCATGAACGCTTAGAAAAGCATGTTGACAGAGGAATCAATAAAAGCCCCTGAGCCACACAGAGCACTTTCATAATCGGAAAGATTCAGTCTCTTCGACACAATGAATACATTGTGCTTTGAGCCCTTCTGACTGGTGGAAGAGAATGAGAACGAATGAGAGACACAAGCGCAAAACATTGACTCCCCCTGCAGGACATCCAGAGAGATTCAGGCATCAAGAACTTCTGGAAATATCCTTCATATCCAGAGAGCTTCAGGCATCAAGATCTTCTGGAAATATCCTTCATATCCAGAGAGCTTCAGGCATCAAGATCTTCTGGAAATATCCTTCATATCCAGAGAGATTCAGGCATCAAGAACTTCTGGAAATATCCTTCATATCCAGAGAGATTCAGGCATCAAGAACTTCTGGAAATATCCTTCATATCCAGAGAGATTCAGGCATCAAGAACTTCTGGAAATATCCTTCATATCTGACTGAGACTGAGACTGAGACGGAGATGGAGACTGAGACTGAGACGGAGACTGAGAGACTGAGACTGAGAGACTGAGACTGAGAGACTGAGACTGAGATGGAGACTGAGACTGAGAGACTGAGACTGAGACTGAGACTAAGACTGAGACGAAGACTGAGACTGAGAGACTGAGACGGAGACTGAGACTGAGACTGAGAGACTGAGACGAAGACGGAGACTGAGAGACTGAAACTGAGAGACGGAGACGGAGACTGAGAGACTGAGACTGAGAGACGGAGACGGAGACTGAGAGACTGAGACGGAGACGGAGACTGAGACGAAGACGGAGACGGAGACTGAGAGACTGAGACTGAGAGACTGAGACTGAGAGACGGAGAGACTGAGACGGAGACTGAGACTGAGACTCAGAGACAGAGACTGAGACTAAGACGGAGACTGAGACGGAGACTGAGAGACTGAGACGGAGACTGAGAGTCGGAGACGGAGACTGAGACTGAAACTGAGACTGAGAGACGGAGACTGAGAGACTGAGACTGAGACGGAGACTGAGACTGAGAGACTGAGACTGAGAGACTGAGACTAAGACTGAGACGAAGACTGAGACGGAGACTGAGAGACTGAGACGGAGACTGAGAGACGGAGACTGAGAGACGGAGACTGAGACTGAGACTGAGACGGAGACTGAGACGGAGACGGAGACTGAGAGACTGAAACTGAGAGACGGAGACGGAGACTGAGAGACTGAGAGACTGAGAGACTGAGACTGAGAGACGGAGACGGAGACTGAGAGACTGAGACGGAGACGGAGACTGAGACTGAGAGACTGAGACGAAGACGGATACGGAGACTGAGAGACTGAGAGACTGCGACTGAGAGACTGAGACTGAGAGACTGAGACGGAGACTGAGAGACGGAGACTGAGACGGAGACTGAGAGACGGAGACTGAGACTGAGAGACGGAGACGGAGACTGAGAGACGGAGACTGAGAGACTGAGAGACGGAGACGGAGACTGAGAGACAGAGACTGAGACTGAGAGAGTGAGAGAGTGAGAGAGAGAGGAGTCTGAGAAGCCATGATCTCCATGAGCTCTTAGATTTTCTTCTTTTTTTGCTATTTTGAGAAAAGAAAAGTACATAAAATCTACAAATTCTAGAAGAACAAGATGCACAGACGTGAATTTTGATGAAAATAACTTAAAAATTTCAGCATTTTTGCTTTTAACCACAAATAATCAAAACAGAGGATCAGAAGATCAGACTTGCAGCAACAGGACTACTGGAAAATTGGAGGGAAAGCTTAAAACTGGAAAAGAACCACCTATTCAAAGAGGAAAAAGCAGTGAGTACAACCAAAACTGCACTGGACACACTTTTTTAGCTTGTTTGCTTATTTTTCCCAAAATTTAAGGGCATAAAATTGATCTTCTATACTTCAATAAGCTAGAAATGCTAAAAAAGCTAAAGCTATGGCTAACCCACACTCTGGCCCTCAATGTATCAATTTAACTGAGGCAGAGAGAATCAGCCAATCAGAGCAGCAGCTGCAATCAGCCCACTGCCATATGCAGATGAGCTCCCCCCTCACCACCATACAGTACCCCTCTGAGGTGAAATCTGACACCGCAAGGAAAATCTTTAAGCAGAAACTTCTGTCAAACAACCCTGAGACTCTGTTTGCAGACCTGTTCAAAACAGGAGAAGTCTGCAACCTCATTTTCTTTTCTGATCACCCCAGAGCCTGGCATAAAGCCATCATCCAGCATTACCCCTCTGTAAAGAAAGAAGGCATATGTAATGGCTGGAAAGTCAAAATCAGAGAGCCAAATGACCCTGACAGCACAGCAATAACTGTGAACATCTATAAAAATGGCACAGTCATGATACAGGGGGACCTGAAAACATTTCAGGCGGACTACAGAACAATAAGTGAAATTGTGAAACATGAGAAAGCTGTACCATCTGAAAGCTTGCCATCTGATCAGAATCCACCGAACAGCACATCAGATCTCAGATCCACTCCTGCAGAAACTGTTGAGCACACCTCACCCTCCCTGCTCAAAGCTATACCTCTCCTACAGGAGCACTTCACCAAGCTGGAGATGGAGATGGTGCAGCTCAGAGAAACTGTGCTGAGACAGCAGCAGTCAGACACATATGCAGCCCATACTGAACTCCAGCAGAACACAGAGCACTTAACACAGAGACTATCAGCCCTCACACAACAAATGAGACAGCTTCAGTCAGAGAAGGACAGCTATCAGTGTGAGCTGACCGCACTGAGACTAAAACTAGAGGACAGAGAACAATCCACAGCAGAGATGAGGCAGCAGCTGAGAGAGATACAGGAGGAGAGAGAGCAGCAGAGCAGTGAGATCCAGGCCCTGAGAGAGCAGCTGAGAGAGCTCCTCCTGGCTAGAGCAGAACCCGAGCAGACCCACAGAGCTCAAATACTGCCCTCCACCCCAGAGTCACCGCACACAGGGAATCAACACCCATCTGTCAGCGCAGAGAGACCCGACCCAGCCCGCTCACAGCCATCACAGCCCCCCCAGCCAGACTCCTCAGCACAGCAACATCAGCCCTCGTCTCACAGCAGCACAGCACCGACCAGCACAGAGGAACCTGAAATAGCTCTACTCATCGACTCAAACGGCAAATTCATTGACGTAAAGAAACTTTTCCCCCAACACAGAGCTGTTAAATTCTGGTGTCCCACCACCGACAAAGCCCTGGAGCTCCTGACAGTGTCACAGCTAGGCCGACCCACCCACATCATCATCCACACGGGCACCAACGACCTGCGGAGCCAGCAGGACCGAGTGTCTGACTCCCTCAGAGCTGTTGTGGAAAAAGCTAGAATAACTTTCCCCAACTCTAAAATCATCCTGTCCACTTTACTTCAGAGGAGAGATTTCCATCCCAACACAATAAACAAAATAAATTCCAGCATCTCTAGACACTGTGCCCTCCTGCCCAACGTCCACCTGGCCCATCACCCAGACCTGAACACTGAATGTCTATACGACCATGTCCACCTTTATAAGAACCTGGTACATATCCTTGCAAAGAGACTCAAAGATGTCACTCTAAACAGGACCAACCAGACCAGCCCCAGGTGGAGCAAAACCAGCCCTAACCCAGTCAATCCATCGAGACACACTCCAGCAAACTACACCCCAACGCACAGCTCATCTAGAGCCCCGAGCGGAGCACCAGCGAGAGCACCACACCGAGCTGCGGCACCCAGACAGGAGCCCTACAGACCGAGACCATCCTACAACAGCCCCACAGCTCCAGTAGCCGAAGCCCGTCCACAGCAGAACCCGGCCCAGCCCAGCAGACCGAGCTACGCCCAAGCTGTCAGCGGAGGAGCAGATCGAGCCAACACTGAACTCCATGACATCCAACACATGCTGAGTATCATCTGCTCTCACCTGCTAACACACAGTGGACAGTGGTAAAAAAAAAAAAAAAAAATTTCAGTGTAAAGTAGTATTAATTTACATTTCATATGGAATTGTTAATGTTTTGAGTTCCAACCATAACTTCCATCATTCACTGTTTTAACTTACCCTTTTGTAATTTTGCAAATATCTCTTTTCTCAAAATAGCAAACACACCATACACATTATTTTAAAAGGTTATGATGCAATCACTTAGTTTTTCAACATGGAATATTCAAGGTCTAAACTCCTCAGTTTTTGGCCTAAAAAGTAGAAATTCTGATTTTATGAAAGAACTTCAAGACCTAGATGTCATCATCTTACAGGAAACCTGGTGTAGAGGAGATGCGTTCACTGGCTGTCCCTCAGGATACAGAGAAATAATACTACCATCAGTCAAACTCACATCAGTCACACAAGGGAGAGACTCGGGAGGGATGATCATATGGATCAGATCCGAACTGTCCATAGAATTAATAAAAAGAGAACAATACCACCTGTGGCTAAAAATACAAAAAGGAATGATATCAGCATCTAAGCCTGTTTTTCTTTGTGCAATTTACATTCCTCCCCTTGAGTCTCCGTATTTCCAAGACGAAACCTTCCAAACCATAGAGAGAGAAATCAGCCATTTCCAGGCCCAGGGAAATGTGCTTCTTATGGGAGATTTAAATGCTCGAACAGGAGAAGAATTCGATTTCATTGAATCACATGGCACCAGATTCATAACTGGCAATAACAACCTGTACCCTTCTTACCCCAGCAGACAAAACTGCGATCAAACCGTGAACGCTCACGGACGGCAGCTTCTACAGCTCTGCCGAGGACTGGCTCTGTACATCGTCAACGGGAGACTGCGAGGAGACTCGCTCGGCCGATACACCTACAGCTCAGCTCTTGGGAACAGCACTGTAGATTATGCCATCACAGACCTAGACCTTTCCTCTTTGAGAGCATTCACAGTCAAACCCTTAAAACCTTTCTCAGACCACAGCCAAATCATCCTCTATATAAAGCAATCTGAAACATCACCCAAACCAACTAGGACCCCACATCAAATGAGCAAACTAATGTCTTTCAAATGGACAGAAAACAGTGCCAGTAATTACAGAACTGCTGTTGAATCTCCAGAAATACAATCCCTCATCCATTCATTCCAAATACAGGAATACCCTAAAAATCAATTCGGCATCAATCAGGAAGTACACGATCTAAACTACATATTCTACAAAACAGCACAAAAAAGTAATTTGTCAATTGTTAAACCAAAGAAAAAATATTTAGATACAGACAAATGGTTTGATTTGGACTGTAAGGCTCTGAGAAAAAACCTACGAAATTTATCAAACCAAAAACACCGACAACCAGATAATTCAGACCTCCGCCTTCTTTACTGTGAGGCATTAAAACAATATAAAGCCACACTCCGACGGAAAAAAGCACAGTTTTTGCAAAACCAGTTTGAAGAAATTGAAAAATCTATCAACTCACACAAATTCTGGGATAAATGGAAATTATTATACAAACCAAATCAAGAAGTTCTGGCAATCCAAGACGGGGAGAAGTGGAAAAACCACTTCCAAGAATTATACAGCCCGACTCAAATTCAAAACTATAAACAAAATGAAATAACTAATAAACTAGACAATTTGGAAAGATCAATTAAAGAAAATCAAAACCCTTTAGATTTCCCCATAACAATGAAGGAATTGGAAGATAAATTAGGAGCCCTTGAGCCCAAGAAAGCCTGTGGTGTCGACAGCATCCTGAACGAGATGCTGAAACACACAGACCAAAGCTTCAAACTGGCCATGCCGAAACTGTTCAATGATGTTCTGTGTGTAGGGTTCTTCCCTGAGATCTGGAACAAGGGCCTCATCAGCCCCATCCACAAGAACGGAGACAAATCAGACCCCAACAACTACCGAGGCATCTGTGTGAACAGTAACCTGGGGAAGGTTCTCTGCAGCGTCTTAAACACCAGACTTTTAGACTTCCTTATGAAGCACAATGCCTTGAGTAAATGCCAAATCGGCTTTCTTCCAAAATGTCGCACATCCGATCACATTTTTACATTACAAACACTAATTGACAAATATGTACATCAAAACAAAGGACAAATTTTTGCTTGTTTCATTGATTTTAAGAAAGCCTTTGATTCAATCTGGCACAAAGGATTATACCTCAAACTCATCGACAGTGGAATAGGGGGGAAATTTTATGATTTGATCAAATCTATGTACACAGCCAGCCAATGCGCTGTTAAAATTGGAAACCAAAGAACCGAATTCTTCCCCCAGGGGCGCGGAGTGAGACAGGGCTGCAGTTTAAGCCCCACCCTCTTCAACATTTACATCAACCAATTGGCCAATATATTAGAACATGCCCCCTTTCAAGGTCTCACTCTACACAACACAGAGATCAAGTGTCTTCTCTACGCAGATGACCTGGTCCTCCTGTCGCCCACTAAAGAGGGGCTTCAGGACAGCCTGGATCTGCTGGAGGATTACTGTCAGTCCTGGGCCCTGACCGTCAACCTCCAGAAAACTAGAGTCATGATGTTCCAGAAACGCTCCAGATCTCAGGGACCAACACACACGTTCACACTATCACACAGAACCATCGAGAGCACAAAAACATACACTTACCTCGGCCTGAAAATAACTCCAACCGGCAACTTTACTTTGGCTGTGAATGAACTCAAAGAGAAAGCTCAAAGGGCTTTCTATGCCATAAAAAGATCAATCAAAATTGACATCCCAATCCAAATTTGGCTCAAACTTTTCAAATCCATAATTGAACCAATTGTTTTATATGGCAGTGAAGTGTGGGGTCCTTCTATCAAATTTGATCTCTTAAACTGGGAAAAACATCCAATTGAAACTCTACATTTAGATTTTTGTAAACGAATACTCAAAGTCCAAAGAAAGACACCAAACAACGGATGCAGGGCAGAATTAGGCCAATACCCTCTCCTTCTAAACATCCAAAAAAGAGCCATCAAATTCTGGAAACACCTAAAAACAAGCGACCCCAACACATACCATTACCAAGCCCTAAAACACCAAGAGCTGAGCGTAGCGAGGAGTCCCCTGTGCCAGCTGGTGCTGAGACTGACTGGGCTCTCTCCTGCAGAGATCAGCTCGCCTCAGCACACACACACACTCACACACATTCGGCCCGCACAAATTATCAACACAGAACAAGACAAGTACATCACCCATTGGACAAACACCATTAAAAACCAACACAAACTGGAATGTTATTCGGCACTAAATCGAGAGTACACCGTTGCGAACTACCTGAGCACAGTGAGTGATGTGAGACTCAGGAAAACCCTGACGATGTACAGACTCAGCGAGCACAGCCTGGCCATCGAGACGGGCCGGCGCAGACAGACCTGGCTCTCCCGTGAGGACAGACTCTGCCCGCACTGCACCCTGGGAGTGACGGAGACCGAGCTGCACTTCCTCACAGAATGCCCAAAATATGAACACATTAGAGACCACTATTACCCCAAAATTAATCATATATTTCCCCAATTTAACACCTGTAATCCGACCCAAAAACTTTGTTTCATTCTTGGCGAAGAAGCCAAATGCTCAAATATAGCTGCAAAATTTGTAGCATCCTGCCACATCCTGAGGGACGACCAGAAACCAGCAAACATACACTAAACACACACTCACTCACAGCCTAAGACCTACACACATGTATATAATGTTCAATATTGTTCTTTTTATGTATATATATATATATATATATATATATATATATATATATATATATATATATGATTTCTAAATCCATTTTATTTTATTTATTAATCTGTTCATTTTATTATTATTGTTTTATGATATCAGTTTTAATATTTTGTGTACTAAATGTTCCAAATCATTTTCTATGTTGTTTTGACGCTTTGGCAATACAAAATGTATTTTTTGTCATGCCAATAAAGCTTTCTGAATTGAATTGAATTGACTGAGACTCAGAGACGGAGACTGAGACGGAGACTGAGAGACGGAGACTGAGACTGAGAGACAGAGACTGAGACTAAGACGGAGACTGAGACGGAGACTGAGAGACTAAGACGGAGACTGAGACTGAAACTGAGACTGATAGACTGAGACAGAGACTGAGAGACTGAGACAGAGACGGAGACAGAGAGACGGAGAGACGGAGACTGAGAGACTGAGACTGAGAGACGGAGACGGAGACCGAGAGACTGAGACAGAGATGGAGACGGAGACGGAGAGACGGAGACTGAGAGACTGAGACGGAGACTGAGACTGAGACTGAGAGACGGAGACTGAGAGACAGAGACAGAGACTGAGAGACGGAGACTGAGACGGAGACTGAGACTGAGAGACTGAGACAGAGACGGAGACGGAGAGACGGAGACTGAGAGACTGAGACGGAGACTGAGACTGAGAGACGGAGACTGAGACGGAGACTGAGAGACGGAGACAGAGACTGAGACGGAGACTGAGAGATGGAGACGGAGACTGAGAGACTGAGACTGAGAGACTGAGACTGAGACTGAGAGACTGAGACTGAGAGACGGAGAGACGGAGACTGAGAGACGGAGACTGAGACGGAGACTGAGAGACGGAGACTGAGACTGAGACTGAGAGACGGAGACGGAGACTGAGAGACGGAGACTGAGAGACTGAGAGACGGAGACGGAGACTGAGAGACAGAGACTGAGACTGAGAGACTGAGACAGAGACGGAGACGGAGAGACGGAGACTGAGAGACTGAGACGGAGACTGAGACTGAGAGACGGAGACTGAGACGGAGACTGAGAGACGGAGACAGAGACTGAGACGGAGACTGAGAGATGGAGACGGAGACTGAGAGACTGAGACTGAGAGACTGAGACTGAGACTGAGAGACTGAGACTGAGAGACGGAGAGACGGAGACTGAGAGACTGAGACGGAGACTGAGACTGAGACTGAGAGACTGAGACTGAGAGACGGAGACTGAGAGACTGAGACGGAGACTGAGACGCAGACGGAGACTGAGACTGAGACACTTCCTGGTTCTTTCATAAAGAACATTGGCAACTTATATACAAGTATTTTAAGAATTTGTAGGTGATTCCCGATCATGTTTAGTTATTAAAATTATATTCCCTGTCTCTGAGCTAATCCTGAGAATCCCTACAACAAAAAACAATCATTTAAAATCAGTTGTGATCTGCACAGGCACCCAGTGAAGTGCGGCTCAAATCTGCGCATGTGTGACGGTCTTGCCTGGGCGGTCTTTCTGCTGGGTGGAGCTGCACAATGGAGATATAAATGTGGAAATAGGGGTTTCACTTTATGGAGAAAGAATCAGTTCCACAGCGTGTCTCATTATCTCTGCTCTGTAGGGCTGCAACAACTAATCGATAAAATCGATTATAATCGATTATGAAAATCGTTGTCAACGAATGTCATTATCGATTAGTTGGTCTGATTACGTCACGGGGATTGTTTACATGCTACATGCGCTTCTTACATGCGCTTCTTACATGCGCTTCATGAGGCACACACGCAGTCTCTCTCCCTCGCCGGTCTGTGCGCAACACGGACGGTTTGGAGCACATTATCTTCTGTCTCGCATGCGCACTCTTGATTCCGTGAGTTTGAACTAATTTGCGGGCATCAGGAAACCGCTATCAATATGCAGCATACACGAAAATCATTCACCTTTCGGCAAATTCGCCGTTTTGAAACCAAAATAGGTGACCTGCGTTAATCGTGTATACTTTATGAAGCCATACTGTAGTATAATGTGAGATAGAAATGTATATTTAAGTCATTAAATTCAAGTTAACGTAAGCTTTTCCCTCCACTGCGGCTGTCAGTCATTCTCTATTCGGTGTTCAAACAGCGCGTCGCGTTACAACAGTTGAAATGATGAAACTCTTTCCAAGATGATTCAATGTTATTATTATAATTGATCCGTAGATAAAGGTCTGTGGTTTCGTAATATACTGACTATCTTGCTAGACTTTTATTGCTGTAACTTAATCACTTTCTACTGAGTGTCTGTTAGATCACAACACTAGAGTAGTGTCGGCGCAGTATAATTGTTCTTCACGTGCACAGTAGCCTAACTGAAATTTAAAACTGCTAAAAGAAAAGGCTTAATAAACTATTGCAAAGATACTGTATAATACACAGTCAATATTGCTTCCTCACTAAACAGCTGTGCATCTGATTTTTACGATGTTTTTCATGAATGTACAACAATACAAAGAGATAGTTTTACCAGAGATAGTGCTACACTTATTGTCTCTTATTTTTTCCCCACTAAGGAATGTTTTTTTTCACTAAATGTTCAGATTTTATAAAATTATTGTGCACTTGTGATTTTTCTATCTAGGCTAAGTTTTTCTGAGTTATCCACTAATCTAGTTTACTATAGCATTTTTGTCATAGGTTATGGTCATATATTTTTTTTATTTGTTGTTTTTCTATATAATGAAGTTGTCTGTATTAAGAAGATTGTTTAACACACAAAAGAGTGTGGTTTTTAGGGTTTTATTTAGTTATAATAAACAAAAAAATGAAATAAATTTATCCGATTAATCGAAAAAATAATCGTCCGATTAATCGATTATCAAAATAATCGTTAGTTGCAGCCCTACTGCTCTGTTTATTTAAAACAGTGCTCTTTCTTTTCTAATCTTTGCGTTGTGATCGTATAGTGAGTACAATTTTTCAGACTGACAATAGGACATTTCCAGTCAATTAATCACAAATCAACTCAATGAAATGATGAGCATATCAATTGAAATAAATGTAAAGAGAAACATTCCCACCTAGTGGCGAATATACAGAATACTACATGAATAAAACAATTAATCCATTAAACATATTATAACAACATATTTTATACACATTACCTGCACAATGGAGATATGAATGTGGAAATAGGGGTTTCACTTTATGGAGAAAGAATCAGTTCTACATAAAACACAAGACAATGCACAGATTAATTACGATTGTGCCACGGATTACAAAGTCAAAATAACTCGATATAAAATGACACACTCGACGCCAAACACATATCAAAAGTTACCAAACATGTTCATTGCAAGATCAATTCACATTGAAGTAGTTTTTTATGCGTTTTGGACACTTTTAACTGATAATTCTCCGACTGCTCGAAAAGTGCAACTTACCCACAGCGTGTCTCATTATCTCTGCTGTGGGCGGTCCCTATTCCGTACACTAAATGCCATCACGCATCAACCAGATGGCGCTGTCCCCATTTATGCAGAAATTTAACATTTTACACTCCGTTACACATGCTTCTGTTCACGAGTCCCTCTTAGAAGTCTAGCAGATGCATTTAGATCCAGTGGTAGACGGGTTAACTTGGCTAACACACACATAAAGCTACAATAATCTAGTCGTACAGAAATAAAAAGCATGAATAATGGAGGACAAGAACGGTTTCATCTTTGCTATTGATCTTAAATGCAAGAAACCATTGAATAAATCTGTTAAATTACTAAGAACTATCTAATTGCACACCAAGGTTCCTCTACAGATTTACAGAAAGGCACTACCACACCCAAATCAGAACACTTTCGAGTCGAGTGTTCATCTCCATTTTGAGAGTGTGCACGTGTCCAAACAAGAGTTTATTCTGAACTCACACGTCAGATGAACGCTCTCAGACGGACGTCAGTATGAACTATTCCAAACATGTCTGGAGTTATTATTGTGCATATTTGATAACCGCCACAGGAGGGAGCTGTGACCTCTCCGCGCACTGCAGACGAGGGCTTCACTGAGGAAGAGGATGAGGATGTTCAAACACTGCGGTGTCCTCCATGCCATCGAGGGTTTATTAAGAGGAATATTGTCCCCATTAATAGTGTGAGAACAAACTAAGCATTGCAAAACCACAGTCTAACAGTGGCAATCATACATTTACAGGAGAAGCAAAACGCCTGAAAAGACTTGTTGATATTAAGACACTGTCTGAGTCCAAAGTGCGCCAGTAACGCGCAACCCAGCGCAACCTGACATGATGTAATGTTATAGCTACACCGAAGTGAGAACAACTCGAGTGCAACTAAGTGTCACTGAACTGACTTAAGCCGGACTGTGACGCTTCTGGACACACACTTGTCCTGTTATCTCTTTGAAGCTGCTCTGAAACACTCTGTAAGCGCTGTATAAATAAAGCCTGACTCGTCAGATGATGAACATCAGTCCTCAGTGGAAACAAGTTCATCAATATATGCGAAATGTGCTAAACAAAAAGTTATCTTGCACAGGACAGGTTCAGGATTCAGATCCGTCTGAAGTCACTGATCAAACTAGATGTGTGTGTGTGTGTGTGTGTGTGTGTGTGTGTGTGACAGATTCATGAGCCGCGCGCGTGCGTTTTGACTCGCAGCACTCGCTGTGTGTGTCGCGCGCTCCCGCGGGGGTCCGAGATGCTCAAATCACATTATTTAGAGAGTGAGGGGCTGGGGGAAGGTAAAGCCACACACACACACATAGAGAGAGAGAGAGAGAGAGAGAGAGAGAGAGAGAGAGAGAGAGAGAGAGAGAGAGAGAGAGAGAGAGAGAGAGAGCGACAGAACCCGCGGAGGAGTTTTACTGACGCGCGTCATTCGGCGAGTTTGAGGAGAAAATCAAAGAGGATCTTCTAAACTACAAACTTTAGAGAGTTGTGTGTGTGTAAGGGATACCCAGGCGCGCTTCTCACGGGCTCATGAGTGTGTGACAGGCTGGTCTCCTCCTCATGGATCTGCGGAGGTCCTCCTCGGCTGTTGATGGGTGATCGGGTCTCCTCCGGGATGAGGAGCACAGCCCGGCCTCCGTCCGTCGCGCGCGTTACTGTGAGCGAGTGATGGTGATGAGGATGAGGATGATGATGAAGGTTAGTTTGAGCGCTCTTCTGCAGAGCTGTCTGATGATGATGATGGTGAGATGTGGCCAGCTCCACCTCAGAGACTCCGGCGACTGCGAGACTCACACCAGAGTAAGTGTTCACACTGAGAACATAAATACATTTATTATGCAGATCATGAACAGTTAAAGGAAACATATTAATATACTTGTTTAATATTAAACATTTAACATTCAATCAGTTCATGCAAGATGTTTGTGCTCCATGTTCCTCGTCTCCTCACACAGGATCAGAGATATCGCTCTCGCTTCATTGAGATTCAGACTCAAAACTTCTGCTGCTTTATTGAGTTTTTAGTGAAACTGTGTTTCTCTCGAGTATGTAACTTTATTCAACATGCTTTTAGTTTCTGCAGTCAGACAGAAAAGAGCGAGAATGTGGAAGTTTAAAGTGCATCGCCATCCGGTGTTGAACTCATTAGATATTAAATGTCTATTGAAGACATTGTGAATAAACATCCAGATCACATTCACTCCATCTGATCACAGGAATAAATTACACTTTACTGTGTAGAAAACAGCTGTTATCTAAATAAATGAGCAAAAGAGACTTAAAAAAAATCTACTTTTATAATATTCAAATTATTGTAATATGGATGTATTTACACAAGCTTGTGGTCAGTTAGATTTATTTTAAAGAATTTAAAACTTTTATTCATGAAGGACGCATTTAATTGCTCAAAAGTGACAGTAAAGACATTTATAATGTTACAAAAGATTGTATTTCAAATAAATGCTGTTCTTTTGAACTTTTTTTTCCATCAAAGAATCCTGAGAAAGAAAACGTAACAGTTTCCACAGAATTATGAATCAGCAGAACTGATCATGTTGAACAGTATTTTATTGAGTTTAAATGAACTAAATTAATAACTTTTTTAGAACAAAAATGAACCGTCACAGATCTGACTTGAGCTTGAACGGTTGCATTATTGTCCATTATCTCTGTAAAGCTGCTCTGATACAATATATTTTGTGGAAAGCACTGTATAAATAAAGCCGACTTGAGTTTTTTATTATTAATTTGATTTAAATAGATATATTAGATATGTTTTTATTTTTAAATGATTTATTATTTTTTTTTAATTTGCTTTTGATTTATTTTTTAGTGTGATATTTCAATTGTGTTTAAAATGATTGGTAACACTTTACTTGAAGGGGTGTGCATATGACTGACATGACACATTCATAATCATGACAAGATATATGTTTGACAACTGTCATTAAGTGTCATTTGCTCTCAGTTATGACATTTTTAATGCAAATATGACATTGTTTGAGATGTCTTTATGACAGCTTGACATAAACCAATACATCATAATCCGTCAGTGTCTTTGTCATGACTTGACATTAGATAACACAACCTGTCATAAACATGACATAGCAGATTAATGATCAAACTTAAGAAACTTTAGCTTTATGGGTTAACATTAGCTGTGGATGTGGTTGGTTTTGACATCGCGTGAGCTTAGAATTATAAGGTTCTATCTCCGTTTAGGGTCGTTCTGAGATATTGAGCATCAAAGTTTTCACATCCCAGCTGGCAAAACTGTTATGTAGTATAACCTTCTATTATAGCTTTATCTATTAATCTTTTTTTTGTTTTTGTTTTTTTAACAAAAAATAACACCACACAGGCATTAATAAACACCTAATGGATCAGATTACGCCAAAAACTCAATTTCGACCAAAAGTGGAGATAACCTTATAATTCTAAGCTCACGATCAGCTGTCATGAGGGCATTATAACTGAATTTGTCATTAAATTGTTATAATGGCCTCATCACAGCCGATGTCAAAACCAACCACCTGACAGTTTAATGTAACGTTAACCCATAAAGCTAAAGTTTCTTAAGTTTGATCCAGATTGTGTTGTGTTGGTAATGTCAAGTTGTCATAACAAAGACATCTCAAACAATGTCATATTTGCATTACAAATGTCATAATTGAGCGAATGCCACTTAATAACAGTTGTCATAAACATGTGTAAAGTGTTACTGACTGATTTGTAGATTTTGATTGATCATAGCTGTGATGAGCTCGTGTCCTGACGAGTGTCTGTTCTCTGGCCAGCAAAGCGATCTGAACTCGTTCCTGTGGACGATCAAGCGAGAGCCGCCCTCGTTCTTCTACGGCACGATCCACGTCCCGTACACGCGCGTGTGGGACTTCATCCCGGAGAACTCCAAGCAGGCGTTCCAGCGGAGCGGCGTGGTGTTCTTCGAGCTGGACCTGACGGACCCGTCCACGGTGTCGGGCCTGAGCTCCTGCCAGCTGCTGCCGCCGGGCGAGATCCTGCAGGACCTGATCCCGGATCAGCTGTACCGCCGGCTGAAGGCGCACCTGGAGTACGTGCGGCTCATGCTGCCCTCCTGGGTCACGCCGGGCCAGCGGGGTCAGGGCCTGTACGCCGAGTACCTGTTCAACGCCATCGCCGGAAACTGGGAGCGCAAGCGGCCCGTGTGGGTCATGCTGATGGTGAACGCGCTGACGGAGGCCGAGGTGAAGAGCCGAGGCGTGCCGGTGCTGGACCTGTACCTGGCGCAGGAGGCGCAGCGCATGAGGAAGCGGACCGGCGCCGTGGAGGAGGTGGAGGAGCAGTGCCTTCCTCTCAACGGCCTCAGCTTCCACCAGGTGTGTGTGTGCGTGTGTGTGTGTGTGTGTGTACCTTCCTCTCAACAGCCTCAGCTTCCACCAGGTGTGTGTGTGTGTGCCTTCCTCTCAACAGCCTCAGCTTCCAGCAGGTGTGTGTGTGTGTGCCTTCCTCTCAACAGCCTCAGCTTCCAGCAGGTGTGTGTGTTAGCAGCTCCAATAACCTTTGATTATCCACAAGTTTCCGAGGGGCGCTCCTGTAAAAAATAAAGTGGGTGCAACTTCCGGTGACGCGGCGGGAGTAGCATTCCAATGGTGTTTTGTGTGTTAGTTAGCGAAGAGGCTAGCTGTTTTTCGGAGAATTATTTTACTATTTAAAGACGCAAATCTTTATGAGAGATGTCGTTACGGAGCTCAGGGACAACATGTGCTGTTCGCGGTTGTATGTATAACCGGACTAAACTAGTTCAGTGGCTTAAACGTGATTGTTTTGAACATAAGCTGAAAACGAAATCAGAGTGATCCTGCAGAGCCCGTCTCTGATCCTGCCAACGACTGTAGTTTCCATCACCTCCCAAAAGGCGACGAATCTTCCTGCGTACATTTGTTTAAATTCTTAATATTCTATAAACTCTCTCAGCATGTGATTGGCTGTTCGCTACTGATGTTACACCTAAACTCAGGATCAAAGCCTGTGTTGACAGAATAATGTGCCAGTTAATGTATTCAAGCAGCACATTCATTTATAATTTTGAATAAACTACAAAGCACAATGACTAAGTGTGTATTTTTTATTTTAATTGTTTATCAGCTCACACAACTGTCTGTCATCATGCCTTGATGAGTATTGATTATTAATAATGTTATTATAATACACTGCGGAGGGTGTTATTTCACCCTTTTTAATTTCGTTGAGGTTGTGTTCCCACATCGTTAGCTAGTTTGGATCGCTATAACTTGAATGACTGTCAACTGTTGAATGAACGAGTGTCAAGCATGTCAAGTCGCGCTTTGTTTACTTCCAACTGGAAGACGCGCCCACTTTTGACGCAAGGCCTCATGGGGCGTAGGAAACTTGTGGATAGACCTGAAAATAAATTTCCAATCAAAGGGGTGATATAATGCCCTTTTCACAAAATGTAAAAGTGTGTTTGTGAAGTTTTAGCTAATATATACCCCACATATGTTGTTTTATGCCGTGTTAAAACTGTCACTTTTTGAGTGTGAGCAAAAACACACCGTTTATGTGTGTGTCCCTTTAAATGCAAATGATGCTGCTGCTCCCGGCTTAGGGGGCGGAGCTTGTGTCCAGGAAGCGCTGTGTGTGTGAACTGTGCGGTTCGGTGTTGTACCTGTGTGTTCACATGCGCTTTCATCACTACGTCTGTTTAAACATCTGGTGATTGTCGTTTATGAGAAAACAACACTTGGAATTGTTTCTGTAAAAAGCCATGTATTATATGGGTGAGTTTTGTAGTAAATCCCTGTGTTAGGCCTGGAGCTGCTCTGGAGTGTGTTCTGCTGTCAGAGGGAGTGGAGCGTAATGGTTCTGGATCTGACTACACAAGATGTAAACAACACTGGTCCAGAAGCACTTCCTGTTTCAGTTTTTTAACACTACATAAAAGCTGGGATAAAATACAACCAACAGAACATTTAAAACTGAATCAAAAAGTTAAACAAACATCTTTAAGATGTTTTCTTTACATGTGAAATAAAGAAAACAGTTACAAACTGAAACAGGAAGTGCTTCTGGACCAGTGTTGTTTACATCTTGTGAAATGGTCTGCAGAACCCTTCACAGAGCTCTGCTAATGCCGCTACGCAACTAACGGGATTACGCACGCCAGTTTGACCTCGTGCTCACACACACTCACACACACACACACACACACACACACACACACACACACACACACACACACCAGAGCTGTTGATCTTCTGATGCCTGATCATCCAGCAAATAGAGTTATCATCGAGTTCTACAGCGCTCTACACAGCAGCTTCACAAGAATAAACTAAAACTTCATCAAATGTGAGACAAAATCAGATTCAGCTGTAAAACGTTATTATTCCGATAGATTCAGTTCTGTGTGGATTCAGTTCAGATCAATAACTGTGTGAAGTGCATCATTTATGAAATTAAAATGGTTAGGGGGGATCTCTGAGCTGAGTAAGTGGAGGCGGGGCTCATTTGCATATTCATAGAACCGCAAATACTAAATGAGGCGAGGGTGTCGAGTTACATTCAAGATATTTTATGCCATGTTTTTTCCCCCAAGGAGAAAACATTTGAATATGTTCTTTTGGTGATCAAAGATGAGTTTTAAGAGTATTTTAAGGCATAAAATAACACACGACATCATGCAAACTTCTCAGCATGTGTGTTTTTGTGAGCGGAAAGCACACATGCGTGAAGCTTGAGCGTCGTCGTGTTTCTCCAAGCTCTTCTGAGAGATTCCTGCATCGAAGCTCAAAGCGAATCGTTTCAGAGAAGCTTTAGTCCTCAGAGATCGGTGAAGATCAGCATGAGATGAACACTTCACAGGAGTGTGTTTGATCCGAACAGCTTGTCGTCGTTTTCATCTCGTCTGAGGGAGTCTGATCTCGAGTGCTGCTTTAAAACGCATTCAGTTCTATTATTCTTTTTAACAGTGTGACTCTCTGGGATGAGAACAAAACTTGAGCTGATTTGATCTGAATAATGACTCTATTGTCTATTGCTTTACAGCTGAATGTGAATATGCTTCATAATTGATCACTTTGCATCTCTAACATTAGCTGTGTTTCCATTCCAAGTTTGAATTTAACTTAAAATCAGAGTAAACATCTGTGAATAAAGCAGCGTTTCAATCGCATGTGTTCAAGAGCACAAATCATCACTTGCGTTGAGTTTCTGCAATCGTGCTCTTTCCCTCCATCATGAACGAGTGTGTGTCGAGCGTCAGGCGAAACACTGTCTTGTTCTCGGACGTTCACATGAGGGTTTGAGGGGTTTATTCTGTAGAAGTGTTTCTATCGTAGTTTATGTGCATGTCTTCTTATCAGATAAAACATGTTTCCAACTCAGAGAGCATTCTTTTTTATGTGTATTTTAAGAATTTATGCAGATCTTGGCATTTCTATCCAGTGTTTTGGATTATGCGATATCCCAAAAGGAACATGGAAATATGTGGATGGAAACATGGCTGTTGGTTTTCTTGGTTATATGAACCTTAATTGAACATTGTTTTGTACTTCAAACATTATGGGAACGTTTCTGAAACACGTAGAAACACTTGAAAACGTTAGACGAACATTCATGTAAAAACACTTCGGAAAAACACTCAAACATATACAAACACTCACACTCACACACACGCTCACATTCACACACATGCACGCGCACACGCACGCGCACACACACACACACACACTTGCCTGTACGCACACTGTAATAACTCCTGCCATAACTCCTGCCATAACACCTGCCATGACTCCTGCCATAACTCCTGCCATACCTCCTGCCATAACTCCTGCCATAACACCTGCCACAACACCTGCCACAACACCTGCCATAACACCTGCCACAACACCTGCCACAACTCCTGCCACAACTCCTGCCACAACACCTGCCATAACTCCTGCCACAACACCTGCCACAACTCCTGCCACAACACCTGCCACAACTCCTGCCATAACACCTGCCATAATTCCTGCCACAACACCTGCCACAACTCCTGCCATAACTCCTGCCATAACACCTGCCACAACTCCTGCCACAACTCCTGCCATAACTCCTGCCATAACACCTGCCACAACTCCTGCCACAACACCTGCCATAACTCCTGCCACAACACCTGCCACAACTCCTGCCACAACTCCTGCCACAACTCCTGCCACAACACCTGCCATAACTCCTGCCACAACACCTGCCACAACTCCTGCCACAACACCTGCCACAACTCCTGCCATAACACCTGCCATAATTCCTGCCACAACACCTGCCACAACTCCTGCCATAACTCCTGCCATAACACCTGCCACAACTCCTGCCACAACTCCTGCCATAACTCCTGCCATAACACCTGCCACAACTCCTGCCACAACTCCTGCCATGACTCCTGCCATAACTCCTGCCATAACTCCTGCCACAACTCCTGCCACAACACCTGCCATAACTCCTGCCACAACACCTGCCACAACACCTGCCACAACTCCTGCCATAACACCTGCCACAACTCCTGCCATAACTCCTGCCACAACACCTGCCACAACACCTGCCATAACTCCTGCCACAACACCTGCCACAACTCCTGCCATAACACCTGCCATAACTCCTGCCACAACACCTGCCACAACTCCTGCCACAACACCTGCCACAACACCTGCCATAACACCTGCCACAACTCCTGCCACAACACCTGCCACAACACCTGCCACAACACCTGCCATAACACCTGCCACAACTCCTGCCACAACTCCTGCCACAACACCTGCCACAACTCCTGCCATAACACCTGCCATAATTCCTGCCACAACACCTGCCACAACTCCTGCCACAACTCCTGCCCTAACACCTGCCATAACTCCTGCCATAACACCTGCCATAACACCTGCCACAACACCTGCCACAACTCCTGCCACAACTCCTGCCACAACTCCTGCCACAACTCCTGCCACAACACCTGCCATAACACCTGCCACAACTCCTGCCATAACACCTGCCATAATTCCTGCCACAACACCTGCCACAACTCCTGCCATAAACCTGCCATAACTCCTGCCATAACACCTGCCATAACACCTGCCACAACACCTGCCACAACTCCTGCCACAACTCCTGCCACAACTCCTGCCATAACACCTGCCACAACACCTGCCACAACTCCTGCCATAACACCTGCCATAATTCCTGCCACAACACCTGCCACAACTCCTGCCACAACTCCTGCCATAACACCTGCCATAACTCCTGCCATAACACCTGCCATAACACCTGCCACAACTCCTGCCACAACTCCTGCCACAACACCTGCCATAACACCTGCCACAACACCTGCCATAACTCCTGCCACAACACCTGCCACAACACCTGCCATAACTCCTGCCACAACACCTGCCACAACACCTGCCACAACTCCTGCCACAACACCTGCCATAACTCCTGCCACAACACCTGCCATAACTCCTGCCACAACACCTGCCACAACACCTGCCATAACTCCTGCCACAACTCCTGCCACAACACCTTCCACAACACCTGCCACAACTCCTGCCACAACTCCTGCCACAACACCTGCCATAACTCCTGCCACAACACCTGCCATAACTCCTGCCACAACACCTGCCACAACACCTGCCATAACTCCTGCCACAACTCCTGCCACAACACCTTCCACAACACCTGCCACAACTCCTGCCACAACTCCTGCCACAACTCAATAACAGTGTAAAGTTTCATTTCAATATCAATGTAAATTTTCAGTTCAATAACAGTGTAAAGTTGACCAATAACTCTATTTCTGCTGTAAAGTGTCATTATTCAGATCAAGTCCGATAGTTTCAGTTGAGGTAAGTTGATGATGCATCACTAAATATTCATTTTCGTTTAAAGCTCCAGGTGTGTGTGTGTGTGTGTGTGTGTGTGTGTGTGTGTGTGTGTGTCACAGAAATCAAACTCTAACTCAGTAATTTCTCTCTCTTTGATTCTATGTTTAGTCAGTGAGTTTTAGTCCTGAAGTTTCCATGGTAAGAGATGTCTGTGTTTCTCATGTGTGTGTGTGTGTGTGTGTGTGTGTTCTCAGATGAATGTGTGTGTGGAGTGAAACGGTTGTAATGAGAGTCGCTGCATGATTTACTCCAGGATTTTCCTAGCGCAGATCTGAAGACTTTCACAGTTTCTGTGACCGACTGTATATAAACGTGTATATAAATGTGTCTCTTCTTCACCAGCAGGTGTTTCATATTTATATCCACTCAGCAAACACTCACATACACTCTCTCACACACTCACACATTTATTGGGAGTTTGACGCACATCGGATTGTTTTAAGTTCGTCCAGCCGAGACAGCTGCGAAATTCAACCTGCTCTGATTTACTGTTCCAGCTAAAGTGGGGAATTATTGTGTGTGTGTTTGTGTGTGTGTGTGTGTGTGTGTGTGTATCCGTGGAAAACCTCCAAACACTAATGAGTTCAGCTAATCTCCTAATGAGAGTCTGCATCTGTGTGTGTCATTCTCCGCAGACGTCTGCACTAGATTGCCTGAGGCTCTCCGTCTCTCTGCTAACTCACACACACACACACTTGGGAACAGGCTTTTTGCAGTGTGTGTGTCTGACTGGTGAAGTTCTGTCAGTATTAACTGGAAAGTTTCCAGAAGGATATTGTTTGTTTCCACTGGTGTGTGTGTGTGTGTTTGTGTGTGTGTGTGTGTGTGAAAGCGTATCTCAGTAGCTTAACCTCTTTAATACCCATCATCATCCCCATCATGCCATTGTTCTGTCCTGCTGTTATTGACAGTTACTCGGGGCTTTGTGTGCGTGTGTGTGTGTGTGTGTGTGTAAGCCTCCATTAGCACATGTGTGTGAGCAATTACAGCCGCTATTGTTGGTGCTAATACGTTAGTATCACAGAGGTGTTAGCGGAATCAAACACACACTCTTGTGTTGGTATGTGTGCTCTGATGGACAGGAATGTGCTGGTTTTGATTGTGTAGATGTGTGTGTGTGTGTGTGTGTGTTTAGTCATTTTTTACAATACACAGAGTTTCAAAGCAGCTTTACTGATATGATGAAGTCAGGCTACATTTTAGGCTAAATATTAAGAAATATATATTGTGCGATAAAGAAGTACTTTAAATAACGTTTTTATTGTAATATTTACATCAGTAAGTCTCAAGCGATACATCAGTAAATATGGTAATGAGCGTGTGTTATCTGTAGAAATTACACCTGGAGAAATGCAGCGCCAGGCGTGACCAAGTGTGTTTGCTAGTTTCAGCCCGACGCAGTTTTCATTTCCATGTCCTGACGTCTCCGCCACACACGTCTCCGTCACACACGTCTCCCTCACACACGTCTCCGCCACACACGTCTCCGCCACACACGTCTCCGTCACACACGTCTCCGTCACACACGTCTCCGTCACACACGTCTCCATCACACACGACTCCGTCTCACACGTATCCGTCACACACGTCTCCGACACACGTCTCCGTCACACACGTCTCCGTCACACACGTCTCCGTCACACACGACTCCGTCACACACGTCTCCGTCACACACGTCTCCGTCACACACGTCTCCGTCACACACGACTCCGACACACACGTCTCCGTCACACACGTCTCCGTCACACACGTCTCCGTCACACACGTCTCCGTCACACACGACTCCGTCACACACGTCTCCGTCACACACGTCTCCGTCACACACGTCTCCGTCACACACGTCTCCGTCACACACGACTCCGTCACACACGTCTCCGTCACACACGTCTCCGACACACACGTCTCCGTCACACACGACTCCGACACACACGTCTCCGTCACACACGTCTCCGTCACACACGTCTCCGTCACACACGTCTCCGTCACACACGTCTCCGCCACACACGTCTCCGTCACACACGTCTCCGCCACACACGTCTCCGTCACACACGTCTCCCTCACACACGTCTCCGTCACACACGTCTCCCTCACACACGTCTCCCTCACACACGTCTCCCTCACACACGTCTCCGTCACACACGTCTCCGTCACACACGTCTCCGTCACACACGTCTCCGTCACACACGACTCCGTCACACACGTCTCCGTCACACACGTCTCCGACACACACGTCTCCGTCACACACGTCTCCGTCACACACGACTCCGTCACACACGTCTCCGTCACACACGTCTCCGACACACACGTCTCCGTCACACACGTCTCCGCCACACACGTCTCCGTCACACACGTCTCCGTCACACACGTCTCCGCCACACACGTCTCCGTCACACACGTCTCCGCCACACACGTCTCCGCCACACACGTCTCCGTCACACACGTCTCCGTCACACACGTCTCCGTCACACACGTCTCCGTCACACACGACTCCGTCACACACGTCTCCGTCACACACGTCTCCGACACACACGTCTCCGTCACACACGTCTCCGCCACACACGTCTCCGTCACACACGTCTCCGTCACACACGTCTCCGCCACACACGTCTCCGTCACACACGACTCCGTCACACACGTCTCCGTCACACACGTCTCCGTCACACACGTCTCCGTCACACACGTCTCCGCCACACACGTCTCCGTCACACACGTCTCCGTCACACACGTCTCCGTCACACACGTCTCCGTCACACACGTCTCCCTCACACACGTCTCCGCCACACACGTCTCCGTCACACACGTCTCCGTCACACACGTCTCCGCCACACACGTCTCCGTCACACACGTCTCCGTCACACACGTCTCCGTCACACACGTCTCCGTCACACACGTCTCCGCCACACACGTCTCCGTCACACACGTCTCCGTCACACACGTCTCCGTCACACACGTCTCCGTCACACACGTCTCCGTCACACACGTCTCCGTCACACACGTCTCCGCCACACACGTCTCCGCCACACACGTCTCCGTCACACACGTCTCCGTCACACACGTCTCCGCCACACACGTCTCCGTCACACACGTCTCCGTCACACACGTCTCCGTCACACACGTCTCCGTCACACACGTCTCCGTCACACACGACTCCGTCACACACGTCTCCGTCACACACGTCTCCGTCACACACGTCTCCCTCACACACGTCTCCGTCACACACGTCTCCGTCACACACGTCTCCGTCACACACGACTCCGTCACACACGTCTCCGTCACACACGTCTCCGTCACACACGTCTCCGTCACACACGACTCCGTCACACACGTCTCCGTCACACACGTCTCCGTCACACACGTCTCCCTCACACACGTCTCCGACACACACGTCTCCCTCACACACGTCTCCCTCACACACGTCTCCGTCACACACGTCTCCGTCACACACGTCTCCGTCACACACGTCTCCGTCACACACGACTCCGTCACACACGACTCCGTCACACACGTCTCCGTCACACACGACTCCGTCACACACGACTCCGTCACACACGTCTCCCTCACACACGTCTCCCTCACACACGTCTCCGACACACACGTCTCCCTCACACACGTCTCCCTCACACACGTCTCCGTCACACACGTCTCCGTCACACACGTCTCCGTCACACACGACTCCGTCACACACGTCTCCGTCACACACGTCTCTGACACACACGTCTCCGTCACACACGTCTCCGTCACACACGACTCCGTCACACACGTCTCCGACACACACGTCTCCGTCACACACGTCTCCGTCACACCCGTCTCCCTCACACACGTCTCCGTCACACACGTCTCCGTCACACACGACTCCGTCACACACGTCTCCGTCACACACGTCTCCGTCACACACGTCTCCGACACACACGTCTCCGTCACACACGTCTCCGTCACACACGACTCCGTCACACACGTCTCCGACACACACGTCTCCGTCACACACGTCTCCCTCACACACGTCTCCCTCACACACGTCTCCGTCACACACGTCTCCGTCACACACGTCTCCGCCACACACGTCTCCGTCACACACGTCTCCGTCACACACGTCTCCGTCACACACGTCTCCGTCACACACGTCTCCCTCACACACGTCTCCGTCACACACGTCTCCGTCACACACGTCTCCGTCACACACGACTCCGTCACACACGTCTCCGTCACACACGTCTCCGCCACACACGTCTCCGACACACACGTCTCCGTCACACACGTCTCCCTCACACACGTCTCCGCCACACACGTCTCCGTCACACACGTCTCCGTCACACACGACTCCGTCACACACGTCTCCGACACACACGTCTCCGTCACACACGTCTCCCTCACACACGTCTCCGTCACACACGTCTCCGTCACACACGTCTCCGTCACACACGTCTCCGTCACACACGACTCCGTCACACACGTCTCCGACACACACGTCTCCGTCACACACGTCTCCGCCACACACGTCTCCGTCACACACGTCTCCGTCACACACGACTCCGTCACACACGTCTCCGACACACACGTCTCCGTCACACACGTCTCCCTCACACACGTCTCCCTCACACACGACTCCGACACACACGTCTCCGTCACACACGTCTCCGTCACACACGACTCCGTCACACACGTCTCCGTCACACACGTCTCCGACACACACGTCTCCGTCACACACGTCTCCGTCACACACGACTCCGTCACACACGTCTCCGACACACACGTCTCCGTCACACACGTCTCCCTCACACACGTCTCCCTCACACACGTCTCCGTCACACACGTCTCCGTCACACCCGTCTCCCTCACACACGTCTCCGTCACACACGTCTCCGTCACACACGACTCCGTCACACACGTCTCCGTCACACACGTCTCCGTCACACACGTCTCCGACACACACGTCTCCGTCACACACGTCTCCGTCACACACGACTCCGTCACACACGTCTCCGACACACACGTCTCCGTCACACACGTCTCCCTCACACACGTCTCCCTCACACACGTCTCCGTCACACACGTCTCCGTCACACACGTCTCCGCCACACACGTCTCCGTCACACACGTCTCCGTCACACACGTCTCCGTCACACACGTCTCCGTCACACACGTCTCCCTCACACACGTCTCCGTCACACACGTCTCCGTCACACACGTCTCCGTCACACACGACTCCGTCACACACGTCTCCGTCACACACGTCTCCGCCACACACGTCTCCGACACACACGTCTCCGTCACACACGTCTCCCTCACACACGTCTCCGCCACACACGTCTCCGTCACACACGTCTCCGTCACACACGACTCCGTCACACACGTCTCCGACACACACGTCTCCGTCACACACGTCTCCCTCACACACGTCTCCGTCACACACGTCTCCGTCACACACGTCTCCGTCACACACGTCTCCGTCACACACGACTCCGTCACACACGTCTCCGACACACACGTCTCCGTCACACACGTCTCCGCCACACACGTCTCCGTCACACACGTCTCCGTCACACACGACTCCGTCACACACGTCTCCGACACACACGTCTCCGTCACACACGTCTCCCTCACACACGTCTCCCTCACACACGACTCCGACACACACGTCTCCGTCACACACGTCTCCGTCACACACGACTCCGTCACACACGTCTCCGTCACACACGTCTCCGACACACACGTCTCCGTCACACACGTCTCCGTCACACACGACTCCGTCACACACGTCTCCGACACACACGTCTCCGTCACACACGTCTCCCTCACACACGTCTCCCTCACACACGTCTCCGTCACACACGTCTCCGTCACACACGTCTCCGCCACACACGTCTCCGTCACACACGTCTCCGTCACACACGTCTCCGTCACACACGTCTCCGTCACACACGTCTCCCTCACACACGTCTCCGTCACACACGTCTCCGTCACACACGTCTCCGTCACACACGTCTCCGTCACACACGTCTCCGTCACACACGTCTCCGTCACACACGTCTCCCTCACACACGTCTCCGTCACACACGTCTCCGTCACACACGTCTCCGTCATAGCAGAAAGTCTTGATTTCATAAAGTCGTGGCATTAAATCTTGCATGCATTCCAAAAAAATGAACACTTCCTTCGTATTTTTGTACTGTTTTTAGTTTAAATCAAGATACATTTACTTGACTTGTCAAGTCTTGAAAAAATGTATAAAATAAGTAAACAAATCTGTCAAAACTTCTAAATGAAGCTGATTTTTCTGAGCCCATTAGTAGATATTTGTTCTTGCTTTAGTCATTAATTTAATTTTGATTAATTTTACAGAAAACACATTTTACATCTGCTGCAGATGTATCTGCAGTAAATGTATCTTGATTTAGGAATCCTTTTTCCAGTTTGATCAGAAGGTACAGTAAAATATATTTCCATGTATTTAGTGGTTTTGAACTTTTTCTTTAGTAAAATGGATTAAAAAGTAACAGACATCTGTTGGAAGATGTATTTTCAAACTCTGAAGTGTTTCTCCTTCTCCATAAACATTTACACTTAGAGAACATATTGATGAATTGAGTTCCCTTCAGTTTATTTATAAAATTTCCATTATTTGGTCTTAAAAAGGTCTTAAATAAGTCTTAAACTGATCTGAATCCCTGCTGATTGTGTTTGTGTTTAAAGTGCCGTGGCGTTTGTGCTGTTGGTGACGTCATCGCTATCCCACAATCCCCTGCAGGAACACATGAAAGGCGCTCCTGTCAAACCCTCTTTTACGCTGTCCTTCACTCTTTGAAGTCTTTCGCTCGGCTCTGTGGTTCTCCTCGGAGCGAATCGCTCCGGATTGTGGGCTTGTTGTTCCTGCGGCTCGCGAGTGTACATTTGCTCTCCCGCGGCCGCTATTGTTGACTCTTTGTCCCAGAATTCCAGGCGCTCGGATGAAACGAACATGTTTTCAGGGTCATTTGCACCCAAAGAGTGTTTGTCTTCAGGGACGAGGCTCTTTGTCCGTCGCTGCTCACTGACCTCATAAAAACGGCACACACACACACCGCAATAATCCTGTTCTTCCTCAGTGTTTCTGTCTTGTTTTTCAGCACAAATATCTAAACATTGTTACATCAAGTCACATTTACTGGAGAAGAACGATGACTGAGGATATTACTGTAAGACTTGGTTAATGAAAAATGCATAAAAATGAAGTGAGTTTAAAACAAGAACAAATATCTGCCAATGGAGTCTTGTTTTCCCTTTGAATTACTTCATTTTGAGGCATTTTTCAGTAAATAAGCTGTAATATCATCAGTTATTTTGCTTCTTCTACAGTAAATGCCTGTTGATTTAAGAATGTTTATATATTTGTGCTGGAAAACAAACTTTAAATTGTGGTTTTCTAGTATTTCCACTTGTTACTCATGAAAATAGCGGAGGAATCTGCATGATGTTAAAACACGAGACCGGATTCACTCGTCTGTTGTTTGAACACTCCTTCACTGTTGTGCATCTTCTGTCCTCCAGCGTTAATGAGAATTCCTGTTTAATTTCTGCTTGGAAGCGATCGGATTCTGTCCTCTGTAATCACACGGATGTGGAGCTCAGAAGAAAAGCTCAGAAAAGTGGAGCTCAGAAGAACTCAGTGTGTGACTGAGTGTGTGTGTGTGTGTGTGTGTGCGCGTGAGTGACATGCAGTGATAATTTGAATATTAGACACATTTCTTATTTGTTTATAATCCAGAACATGAGCTGCTTATAATATCCTGTTTTTCTTGCGAGCTGATTGGCTGAGACGGCATGTGCGGGCCGGATGAAGCTGTCAATCAAAGCACAGTGAGTTTCCTTCAGTGTGACACTGATTCTGTCAGACAGCAGGAATATTTTCCTGAAGCCGAAGAGAAAGATATCAGACACCAGGATCAGACTAATGTGGAGCGACATGGACACACACATCTCAACTACACAACATCTCAACTACACAACCCTGCATTCCTCTGTTAGTCGCCAAACCACACACTATCAGATCCTGACAATAACCGCCCACTTTAAATCAGATAAGACAAAAAATCTCATTAGAGCCCAAGACTTTGATGCATCTTCTGCAAGTGTGTGTGTGTGTGTGTGTGTAAAGAGCTGGTCTGGTCTGGAGCCGTGTCTGTCAGGAGGGCGTTTAGCATGTTGATGTTTAAGCTGCTAATGCACACGGCAGACGAGTGCTGAGTGTTTATGGCTGTTAGACGGAGTTTGAGCTGCTTTTAGTGACGGTTGTTGATCTGGAGACAAAACTGAGATAAAGGATCTCCACAGGGACTGGACATAAAGCAGGCGGCGAGACCTAGAGAAAGCCTAGATGAAAGTCAGTCTGTTCACGTTTTGTGTCAGTGTGTGTAGAATCTGTTTATCTGAAGTTGAGATGTGCTGATAATTATATCACAGACAAACGAATATTTATTTATTACTCGTTTATTTATTTGATCACATTATCATTCCCCCACTATGTGATAAGAGAAAATCCTTGAGGATAAAGCTGATGAACTTCCCAGCTGACAAAATTTTATGGTGTGAAAAGATGGAATTTTTTAGAAAATGATGTAAAATATTGTTTAAATATTCTACAAATTAAATGTAGAGAAGAGCCAGTGGTTCTTCAGTGACGGTTTATGAGGAGAGGAATTACGAGTGTCACTTCGGCTTGATAAACACTTCTTTCTGCAGCATCTGGATCAGTTGCAGAGGTTTAGGAAAGAACATTACAATAGTTCAGTCTGAAGAGAACGAGAGTTTGTGTCATGAGTTGTGTAGCTCCTATAGGAAGGACCTGATCCTCATAATGTTGAGTAAAGCAAATCTGCAGGACTGTGCAATTCTAGCAATGTGGTCTGTGAACTTCAACTGATCATCAGTCACAACTCCAAGGTTACTGGCTGTCCTGGATGGAGTTATGGATGACGAACCTATCTGAATGGAGAAGTTGTGATGAAGTGTTAAGTTTGCCGGAAGAGAAGTCCCAGCACTGAGGCACTCCAGTAGCTAGATGATAACAGTGATGGATAAACCATGTTTCTGAATGACAGACACTAGTGATGACATGTAGATGTAGAAGAGAAGCGGTCCCAGCACTGAGCCCTGAGGCACTCCAGTATCTAGATGATAACAGTGATGGATAAACCATGTTTCTGAATGACAGATCCTAGTGATGACATGTAGATGGAGAAGAGAAGCGGTCCCAGCACTGAGCCCTGAGGCACTCCAGTATCTAGATCAGCCTTTCTCAAACTTTTTTCAGTCAGGGCACCTATCAAAAGTGCATAAAATCTCAAGGCACCCCAGTGTAAAATATAATTTAAAAACACTGCATAACCCAAATTTAAATGCAAATGTCTTGTTTAGTTAGACAGAACAGTAATGAACAGAGCATAATATGAACTGTAAATAACAATAATAATAAAAACTTTGTAGCACCTTTAAAAACACAGGTTTGCAAAGTAATTCACAAAATAATTAATCAGAGACACAAATGCCATAAAACCGTAAGAGGTGGACCGCCCAATACAAGAACCCAATAACAAATCCAGACCAGGAGAACTCAAATGAAGTGCACGATGCAGATAAAATAAAATAAAAATCCCCGGCTCTTATGGGGATTTTCTTTTCAAAAAACGATCCATAGTGCTGTAACTAAAGTGGCCTAAATTAACGTTTATTTTTACGTTTCTGTCAGTCTGAGGTGTTGCTATAACGCGTTACTATGGATTGCGTCACTTGCGTCAAGTTGGGTGCGTCTTGCTTCGGTCTTGTGAGACGGATTTTTTTATGATTAATTTTATATATTTATCTAAAATGAATTTACAATTTTATTAATATGTTCATATGTTTAAAAAGAAGAATGTAAATATGTAAATTCAAATATATTTATATATGAAATGTCAGCTGTTTTTTTTTGTTTGTTTTTTTCAAATTTTTTTTAGCCTACGTAATTTTTTGGCGGCACCCCTGACACAGCTAGGGGGCACCCCAGTGTGCCGCGGCACCCACTTTGAGAAAGGCTGATCTAGATGATAACAGTGATGGATAAACCATGTTTTTGATTGACAGATCCTAGTGATGTCATGTAGATGGAGAAGAGAAGCGGTCCCAGCACTGAGCCCTGAGGCACTCCAGTATCTAGATGATAACAGTGATGGATAAACCATGTTTCTGAATGACAGACACTAGTGAAGACATGTAGATGTAGAAGAGAAGCGGTCCCAGCACTGAGCCCTGAGGCACTCCAGTAGCTAGATGATAACAGTGATGGATAAACCATGTTTCTGAATGACAGACACTAGTGAAGACATGTAGATGTAGAAGAGAAGCGGTCCCAGCACTGAGCCCTGAGGCACTCCAGTATCTAGATGATAACAGTGATGGATAAACCATGTTTCTGAATGACAGACACTAGTGAAGACATGTAGATGTAGAAGAGAAGCGGTCCCAGCACTGAGCCCTGAGGCACTCCAGTAGCTAGATGATAACAGTGATGGATAAACCATGTTTCTGAATGACAGATCTTAGTGATGACATGTAGATGGAGAAGAGAAGCGGTCCCAGCACTGAGCCCTGAGGCACTCCAGTATCTAGATGATAACAGTGATGGATAAACCATGTTTCTGAATGACAGACGCTAGTGATGACATGTAGATGGAGAAGAGAAGCGGTCCCAGCACTGAGTCCTGAGGCACTCCAGTAGCTAGATGATAACAGTGATGGATAAACCATGTTTCTGAATGACAGACACTAGTGATGACATGTAGATGGAGAAGAGAAGCGGTCCCAGCACTGAGCCCTGAGGCACTCCAGTAGCTAGATGATAACAGTGATGGATAAACCATCTTTCTGAATGACAGACGCTAGTGATGACATGTAGATGGAGAAGAGAAGCGGTCCCAGCACTGAGTCCTGAGGCACTCCAGTAGCTAGATGATAACAGTGATGGATAAACCATGTTTCTGAATGACAGACACTAGTGATGACATGTAGATGGAGAAGAGAAGCGGTCCCAGCACTGAGCCCTGAGGCACTCCAGTAGCTAGATGATAACAGTGATGGATAAACCATGTTTCTGAATGACAGATCTTAGTGATGACATGTAGATGGAGAAGAGAAGCGGTCCCAGCACTGAGCCCTGAGGCACTCCAGTAGCTAGATGATAACAGTGATGGATAAACCATGTTTCTGAATGACAGATCTTAGTGATGACATGTAGATGGAGAAGAGAAGCGGTCCCAGCACTGAGCCCTGAGGCACTCCAGTAGTTAGATGATAACAGTGATGGATAAACCATGTTTCTGAATGACAGATCTTAGTGATGACATGTAGATGGAGAAGAGAAGCGGTCCCAGCACTGAGCCCTGAGGCACTCCAGTATCTAGATGATAACAGTGATGGATAAACCATGTTTCTGAATGACAGACGCTAGTGATGACATGTAGATGGAGAAGAGAAGCGGTCCCAGCACTGAGCCCTGAGGCACTCCAGTATCTAGATGATAACAGTGATGGATAAACCATGTTTCTGAATGACAGACACTAGTGATGACATGTAGATGGAGAAGAGAAGCGGTCCCAGCACTGAGTCCTGAGGCACTCCAGTAGCTAGATGATAACAGTGATGGATAAACCATGTTTCTGAATGACAGATCTTAGTGATGACATGTAGATGGAGAAGAGAAGCGGTCCCAGCACTGAGTCCTGAGGCACTCCAGTAGCTAGATGATAACAGTGATGGATAAACCATGTTTCTGAATGACAGACACTAGTGATGACATGTAGATGGAGAAGAGAAGCGGTCCCAGCACTGAGCCCTGAGGCACTCCAGTATCTAGATGATAACAGTGATGGATAAACCATGTTTCTGAATGACAGACACTAGTGATGACATGTAGATGGAGAAGAGAAGCGGTCCCAGCACTGAGTCCTGAGGCACTCCAGTAGCTAGATGATAACAGTGATGGATAAACCATGTTTCTGAATGACAGATCTTAGTGATGACATGTAGATGGAGAAGAGAAGCGGTCCCAGCACTGAGTCCTGAGGCACTCCAGTAGCTAGATGATAACAGTGATGGATAAACCATGTTTCTGAATGACAGACACTAGTGATGACATGTAGATGGAGAAGAGAAGCGGTCCCAGCACTGAGCCCTGAGGCACTCCAGTAGCTAGATGATAACAGTGATGGATAAACCATGTTTCTGAATGACAGACACTAGTGATGACATGTAGATGGAGAAGAGAAGCGGTCCCAGCACTGAGCCCTGAGGCACTCCAGTAGCTAGATGATAACAGTGATGGATAAACCATGTTTCTGAATGACAGACGCTAGTGATGTCATGTAGATGGAGAAGAGAAGCGGTCCCAGCACTGAGCCCTGAGACACTCCAGTAGCTAGATGATAACAAAGTTGTGGTTGTTTTCTTGGGGGTTGTTTTTTAGCAATGTGTGGACTTAAAAGTTAGCAACTTTTAGCAAAGTGTTTAGCAATGAATGGAAGAAGGGATACCGATCTGTAGTTTCCCAAAAGTGCTGTATTTATAGTGGGTTTCTTAATCAGAGTCTGCTTAAATGCTGTGGGAAAGATGCCAGTGTGAAGAGAAGTGTTGATATGAGTGAGAAAGTGCAGGTACAACTGAAGAAGACGAGAAGGGATCAGATCAAGCGGACAGGTTGTAGGTGATTGGAACGGATGAGTTTGAAGACTTCTGCCTCTTAGAGCGGAGAGAAGGAAGGGACACTGTGTGTGTGTTTTCGGTTAGGATGTGTTTGTCAGTTGGTTGTGTTGAAAATTGTCCACTGACGGTAGTGGTTTTTATAAAAATGTGGCAAAGTCATCAGCGGTTAGGGTTGGTGAAGGAGGAGGAGGGTTAAGAAGAGAAAATGTTTTGAAAGCGCGCGAGAGTCCGAAGAATAAATTAAAAAGTTAAAAAAAAGTAAATTTTTTGGTCGTAGTGAGTCATTTTAGCAGTAGAGACATCAGTAGAGAATAAGGAGAGGAGGGATTGATAAAGACCAATCAGTCAATCACTCCATCACTCCATCCATGAATCAACCTCATTTCATCATTGAGGAACTTCCACTGAATTGATCTGAAGAATCACAGCAGGATTGTGTGGGGAAAACGTTTGAATTCCATCATCATTATTATTTTCGTGATTCTGTCCGGTGCAGAAATTGCCGAGACTGTTAAATACCTCAGAGTGTTTTCTGTTCCTCCATCGTGACGCATCAGGGTAATTTCCATCACAAAGCAGAGTTATTGACTTCCATAGGGCCGCAGTGCTTTGATATGAAGTGACTCTGGTTCCCGTGTGTGTGAATGTGGCCAGTGACCCACAGAACGGACACAACGGAGCCGCGTCACAGCATTCGTTTAGCCCCGTCTTTCTTCCTTCTCACTTTCGGCGCTCTTTCATTCTCCTCCGTGCCGTGATTTAAGGGTCTGAAAGGCTGGAGGAGGGGGTGCGGAGCTGAAGCTGCTCGGACTCGGCAGATGGAGGGAGGTTTGTGCCGTGGGGTTTGTGAGGCTAGCGGGGTGGCGATAGGCTAATTTGAGCAGCATAAAGCCAGAGAGCTTTCAGATGCAGAGCAGAGGCTTTGATGAGCGCGGGATGAAAGCGGCGGCTCTTTGTCCCACACATGAAGGATCCGCCCTCCTCTCTCAGACGAGCCCCGCAAACAATGAGGGACGGCCAGAGTGTCATCGGCACGGATGAAAAGAGCTCAAGTGTGTGTGTGTGAGAGAGAGTGAGTGAGAGAGAGAGAGTGTGTGTGAGTGTATACAAGAATGTGTGTGTATGTATGTATGTGAGTGAGTGTGTGTGTGTGTGTGTGTGTGAGTAAACACTAGGGAATTTCATGGTAACACAATAGTGAGATGCAGCAGCAGAAGCAACAAAAAGCATCAGCTAGAACTAATTGAGAGAAACTCTCTGCTGAGCCTTTGATCTGTTGAGCCTCCATTCAGGAACATCAGACAGAAACACTGCGCTTGTGTTGAGATCTGCCGTTCACGAGTCAGTCATCTTATGGTCTCAGAGCTGAGTGTGTTAGTGCAGTGTTTTTGTGCTCCAATGTGTGTTGTTGTGATTTGATGGTAAGAAACAAACCAGATAGAACTCATTTCCGTTTTCAGATCAAGTAGACGTCTACACTGTAAAACGATTTCAATGTGATCATTGCCGTTTTGTTGCAGGTGCATCATTCATGATTAAATCGTAAAAGAGCATAAACAGAGTTAAGTTCAAAAACAATGACAAAACCCTTCTGACGTGTGAAGATCTTATTATAATATCCCCGGCCCTTAATCTGCACGTTTACACAAACACACACACACACACACACATTGGGTTGGGCGACGTCAACAGAGCCCAGTTCTAACACACTGGAGAAGATCCAGCTGAGCCTGAAACTGATCTGAGGTCAGCACAGACGACACTGAGCACTACTGACCAGAACATGTGAGCGCTGTCTTATAAACACTGACTCGGGAACTGTGGACACTTGTGGAAGAGTTCAACATGATGATGAGATGATCAGTGTAACTCCACAACAACTACACAAACGTCTCCGCTAACATTCAGAAACGTGTAACAGTGAAGCTCTCCCGGAGCTAAAGCTGCTGTTACTCCTGATCCTGGATCCTGTTCTGTTATTGCCAGAGTCTTTGAAGCTCGTGTGAAGGCCCCGCCCTCATCTGAACAGAGGCGGAGCTAAAGCTCATTAGCCTTTAAAGGGACATTTTTGCTCACGTTCACAAAGGGACAAACTTGACAAGCTACAATAAATGATCTGAGGGGAATTTTGAGATGAGATTTCACAGACACATTCTGGGACACCAGAGATTTATATTACATCTTGTGAAAAGCGTCATAATATGTCAGCTTTAAGAGCCAGTGTTGCGCAGCTGGCCCCAGATGTCCAGAGTCATGGCTGTGTGTGTGTGTTTCAGCTGTGTGTGTGTATTACAGGTGATCTTCGCTCTGAACCAGACGCTGCTGCAGCAGGAGAGTCTTCGGGCCGGGAGTCTGCAGGTTCCCTACACCACAGAGGACCTGATCAAGCACTACAACTGTGGAGATCTCAACTCCATCATCTTCAACCACGACTCCTCGCAGGTGATGCTCTTCATCATGCTAGTGCACTGAGATCAGCTGTAGTGAACTGGGATCAGCTGTAGTGAACTGGGATCAGCTGTAGTGAACTGGGATCAGCTGTAGTGAACTGGGATCAGCTGTAGTGAACTGGGATCAGCTGTAGCGAACTAGGATCAGCTGTAGCGAACTGGAATCAGCTGTAGCGAACTAGGATCAGCTGTAGTGAACTGGGATCAGCTGTAGTGTACTGGGATCAGCTGTAGTGAACTGGGATCAGCTGTAGTGAACTGGGATCAGCTGTAGTGAACTGGAATCAGCTGTAGTGAACTGGAATCAGCTGTAGCGAACTAGGATTAGCTGTAGTGAACTGGGATCAGCTGTAGTGAACTGGGATCAGCTGTAGTGAACTGGAATCAGCTGTAGTGAACTGGGATCAGCTGTAGTGAACTGGGATCAGCTGTAGTACACTGGGATCAGCTGTAGTGAACTGGGATCAGCTGTAGTGAACTGGGATCAGCTGTAGTGAACTGGGATCGCTGTAGCCTGGAATCAGCTGTAGCGAACTAGGATCAGCTGTAGCGAACTAGGATCAGCTGTAGTGAACTGGGATCAGCTGTAGTGTACTGGGATCAGCTGTAGTGAACTGGGATCAGCTGTAGTGAACTGGGATCAGATGTAGTGTACTGGGATCAGCTGTAGTGAACTGGGATCAGCTGTAGTGAACTGGGATCAGCTGTAGTGTACTGGGATCAGCTGTAGTGAACTGGGATCAGCTGTAGTGAACTGGGATCAGCTGTAGTGAACTGGGATCAGCTGTAGTGAACTGGGATCAGCTGTAGTGTACTGGGATCAGCTGTAGTGAACTGGGATCAGATGTAGTGTACTGGGATCAGCTGTAGTGAACTGGGATCAGCTGTAGTGAACTGGGATCAGATGTAGTACACTGGGATCAGCTGTAGTGAACTGGGATCAGCTGTAGTGAACTGGGATCAGCTGTAGTGTACTGGGATCAGCTGTAGTGAACTGGGATCAGCTGTAGTGAACTGGGATCAGCTGTAGTGTACTGGGATCAGCTGTAGTGCACTGGTATCAGCTGTAGTGAACTGGGATCAGCTGTAGTGAACTGGGATCAGCTGTAGTGAACTGGGATCAGCTGTAGTGAACTGGAATCAGCTGTAGTGAACTGGGATCAGCTGTAGTGAACTGGGATCAGCTGTAGTACACTGGGATCAGCTGTAGTGAACTGGGATCAGCTGTAGTGAACTGGGATCAGCTGTAGTGAACTGGGATCGCTGTAGCCTGGAATCAGCTGTAGCGAACTAGGATCAGCTGTAGCGAACTAGGATCAGCTGTAGTGAACTGGGATCAGCTGTAGTGTACTGGGATCAGCTGTAGTGAACTGGGATCAGCTGTAGTGAACTGGGATCAGATGTAGTGTACTGGGATCAGCTGTAGTGAACTGGGATCAGCTGTAGTGAACTGGGATCAGCTGTAGTGTACTGGGATCAGCTGTAGTGAACTGGGATCAGCTGTAGTGAACTGGGATCAGCTGTAGTGAACTGGGATCAGCTGTAGTGTACTGGGATCAGCTGTAGTGAACTGGGATCAGATGTAGTGTACTGGGATCAGCTGTAGTGAACTGGGATCAGCTGTAGTGAACTGGGATCAGATGTAGTACACTGGGATCAGCTGTAGTGAACTGGGATCAGCTGTAGTGAACTGGGATCAGCTGTAGTGTACTGGGATCAGCTGTAGTGAACTGGGATCAGCTGTAGTGAACTGGGATCAGCTGTAGTGTACTGGGATCAGCTGTAGTGAACTGGGATCAGATGTAGTGTACTGGGATCAGCTGTAGTGTACTGGGATCAGCTGTAGTGTACTGGGATCAGCTGTAGTGCACTGGTATCAGCTGTAGTGAACTGGGATCAGCTGTAGTGAACTGGGATCAGCTGTAGTGAACTGGGATCAGCTGTAGTGTACTGGGATCAGCTGTAGTGAACTGGGATCAGCTGTAGTGAACTGGGATCAGCTGTAGTGAACTGGGATCAGCTGTAGTGTACTGGGATCAGCTGTAGTGTACTGGGATCAGCTGTAGTGTACTGGGATCAGCTGTAGTGAACTGGGATCAGCTGTAGTGAACTGGGATCAGCTGTAGTGAACTGGGATCAGCTGTAGTGTACTGGGATCAGCTGTAGTGAACTGGGATCAGATGTAGTGTACTGGGATCAGCTGTAGTGAACTGGGATCAGCTGTAGTGAACTGGGATCAGCTGTAGTGAACTGGGATCAGCTGTAGTGAACTGGGATCAGCTGTAGTGTACTGGGATCAGCTGTAGTGAACTGGGATCAGCTGTAGTGAACTGGGATCAGCTGTAGTGAACTGGGATCAGCTGTAGTGAACTGGGATCAGCTGTAGTGTACTGGGATCAGCTGTAGTGAACTGGGATCAGCTGTAGTGAACTGGGATCAGCTGTAGTGAACTGGGATCAGCTGTAGTGTACTGGGATCAGCTGTAGTGAACTGGGATCAGATGTAGTGTACTGGGATCAGCTGTAGTGAACTGGGATCAGCTGTAGTGAACTGGGATCAGATGTAGTACACTGGGATCAGCTGTAGTGAACTGGGATCAGCTGTAGTGAACTGGGATCAGCTGTAGTGTACTGGGATCAGCTGTAGTGAACTGGGATCAGCTGTAGTGAACTGGGATCAGCTGTAGTGTACTGGGATCAGCTGTAGTGAACTGGGATCAGATGTAGTGTACTGGGATCAGCTGTAGTGTACTGGGATCAGCTGTAGTGTACTGGGATCAGCTGTAGTGCACTGGTATCAGCTGTAGTGAACTGGGATCAGCTGTAGTGAACTGGGATCAGCTGTAGTGAACTGGGATCAGCTGTAGTGTACTGGGATCAGCTGTAGTGAACTGGGATCAGCTGTAGTGAACTGGGATCAGCTGTAGTGAACTGGGATCAGCTGTAGTGAACTGGGATCAGCTGTAGTGTACTGGGATCAGCTGTAGTGAACTGGGATCAGCTGTAGTGAACTGGGATCAGCTGTAGTGAACTGGGATCAGCTGTAGTGTACTGGGATCAGCTGTAGTGAACTGGGATCAGATGTAGTGTACTGGGATCAGCTGTAGTGAACTGGGATCAGCTGTAGTGAACTGGGATCAGATGTAGTACACTGGGATCAGCTGTAGTGAACTGGGATCAGCTGTAGTGAACTGGGATCAGCTGTAGTGTACTGGGATCAGCTGTAGTGAACTGGGATCAGCTGTAGTGAACTGGGATCAGCTGTAGTGTACTGGGATCAGCTGTAGTGAACTGGGATCAGATGTAGTGTACTGGGATCAGCTGTAGTGTACTGGGATCAGCTGTAGTGTACTGGGATCAGCTGTAGTGCACTGGTATCAGCTGTAGTGAACTGGGATCAGCTGTAGTGAACTGGGATAAGCTGTAGTGAACTGGGATCAGCTGTAGTGCACTGGGATCAGCTGTAGTGAACTGGGATCAGCTGTAGTGAACTGGGATCAGATGTAGTGTACTGGGATCAGCTGTAGTGAACTGGGATCAGCTGTAGTAAACTGGGATCAGCTGTAGTGTACTGGGATCAGCTGTAGTGAACTGGGATCAGCTGTAGTGAACTGGGATCAGCTGTAGTGTACTGGGATCAGCTGTAGTGAACTGGGATCAGATGTAGTGTACTGGGATCAGCTGTAGTGAACTGGGATCAGCTGTAGTGAACTGGGATCAGATGTAGTACACTGGGATCAGCTGTAGTGAACTGGGATCAGGTGTAGTGAACTGGGATCAGCTGTAGTGAACTGGGATCAGCTGTAGTGTACTGGGATCAGCTGTAGTGAACTGGGATCAGATGTAGTGTACTGGGATCAGCTGTAGTGTACTGGGATCAGCTGTAGTGTACTGGGATCAGCTGTAGTGCACTGGTATCAGCTGTAGTGAACTGGGATCAGCTGTAGTGAACTGGGATCAGCTGTAGTGAACTGGGATCAGCTGTAGTGCACTGGGATCAGCTGTAGTGAACTGGGATCAGCTGTAGTGAACTGGGATCAGCTGTAGTGAACTGGGATCAGCTGTAGTGAACTGGGATCAGCTGTAGTGAACTGGGATCAGCTGTAGTGAACTGGGATCAGCTGTAGTGTACTGGGATCAGATGTAGTGAACTGGGATCAGATGTAGTGAACTGGGATCAGCTGTAGTGAACTGGGATCAGCTGTAGTGCACTGGGATCAGCTGTAATGAACTGGGATCAGCTGTAGTGTACTGGGATCAGCTGTAGTGAACTGGGATCAGATGTAGTGAACTGGGATCAGATGTAGTGAACTGGGATCAGCTGTAGTGAACTGGGATCAGCTGTAGTGAACTGGGATCAGATGTAGTGAACTGGGATCAGCTGTAGTGAACTGGGATCAGCTGTAGTGAACTGGGATCAGATGTAGTGAACTGGGATCAGCTGTAGTGTACTGGGATCAGCTGTAGTGAACTGGGATCAGCTGTAGTGAACTGGGATCAGATGTAGTGAACTGGGATCAGATGTAGTGAACTGGGATCAGCTGTAGTGCACTGGGATCAGCTGTAGCGAACTGGGATCAGCTGTAGTGTACTGGGATCAGATGTAGTGAACTGGGATCAGATGTAGTGAACTGGGATCAGCTGTAGTGCACTGGGATCAGCTGTAGCGAACTGGGATCAGCTGTAGTGTACTGGGATCAGATGTAGTGAACTGGGATCAGCTGTAGTGTACTGGGATCAGCTGTAGCGAACTGGGATCAGCTGTAGTGTACTGGGATCAGCTGTAGTGAACTGGGATCAGCTGTAGTGAACTGGGATCAGATGTAGTGAACTGGGATCAGATGTAGTGAACTGGGATCAGCTGTAGTGAACTGGGATCAGCTGTAGTGCACTGGGATCAGCTGTAGTGTACTGGGATCAGCTGTAGTGAACTGGGATCAGCTGTAGTGTACTGGGATCAGATGTAGTGAACTGGGATCAGATGTAGTGAACTGGGATCAGCTGTAGTGAACTGGGATCAGCTGTAGTGAACTGGGATCAGCTGTAGTGTACTGGATCAGCTGTAGTGAACTGGGATCAGCTGTAGTGTACTGGGATCAGCTGTAGCGAACTGGGATCAGCTGTAGTGTACTGGGATCAGCTGTAGCGAACTGGGATCAGCTGTAGTGTACTGGATCAGATGTAGTGAACTGGGATCAGCTGTAGTGAACTGGGATCAGCTGTAGTGAACTGGGATCAGCTGTAGTGAACTGGGATCAGATGTAGTGAACTGGGATCAGCTGTAGTGAACTGGGATCAGCTGTAGTGAACTGGGATCAGCTGTAGTGAACTGGGATCAGCTGTAGTGAACTGGGATCAGCTGTAGTGAACTGGGATCAGCTGTAGTGAACTGGGATCAGCTGTAGTGTACTGGATCAGCTGTAGTGAACTGGGATCAGCTGTAGTGAACTGGGATCAGCTGTAGTGAACTGGGATCAGCTGTAGTGAACTGGGATCAGCTGTAGTGTACTGGGATCAGCTGTAGTGAACTGGAATCTCTAAACATCCTTCTACAGGATTCATGTTGTTTACAGATGAGAAGGAATCTTGATTTAAATGTTCTGGATCTGTCTCCGTATACTCAGGTGCCGAACTTCAGGAACGTGTCTCTCCCAGCGAGTGATCAGGAGACGGCGCAGGAGATCGACAGATACTTCCGTCAGGAGCTGATCTACAAGCGTAACGAGAGGATGGGAAGACGGGTTAAAGCACTGCTCCAGGAACAGCCCGACAGGAGCTTCTTCTTCGCCTTCGGAGCAGGTCAGGTTCCCTTGGGAAGATTCCCAGATCCTACTTTTTGTCATCTGCACTTTCTCCCTCAGGTGTAGGGTTAGAAATGCTATGAAATCCTCTCTGACCTCGGGATGTGAACATCCGCCAGCTTTCCACTCGCGGCTCAAACACAAACACTGCTTCTATAATATAAAACTAGCTCAAGCTGTAGAGCGTTGATGCTTGCAACGCCAAGGTCATTGGTTCGATTCCCAGGAAACCAAGAACTGATAAGAATGTAAATGTGCACCGTGAAATGCAACGTAAAACGCTTTGGATATAAGCGTCTGCCAAATGCATTAATGTAATCGTATGCTCGTGCCGCGAGATCAAATGAGGTTTTGCTGTTTCTAGGAGCGAAGCTTGACTTTTAAAGCCCTGAGAAACCATTTTTCCTCAGAAGAGAAGTGTGTAGCTGTGATTATTCCGCCGTCCATCAGAATAAACCCTCTGCGGTTCAGCGGGAGGTCATGTGTAGATCAGCGGCGGTACATTAACTGATGTGGAAATCTGATTAAAGCTACTTAGAACAAATGAATCAAATTCTTCTCATTCGAGCAGCGACCGGCGGATCTACAGGCCACAAGGACCATTCTGCTGGTCTATCAGCGTTCACACACACACACACACACACACACACACACACACACACACACACATGCAATCATGTTCAACTCCCGATTGAACACGGGAGGAAACGAGACTTCAGGCGCTCTGGTGTGTATTAGACTGGTGTAAGTGTGTGTGTGTGTGTGTGTGTGTGTGTGTGTGTAAAACACTTTTACTGTGAACTTCAGTCCACTCCACTGAAGCTCCACTCCAGCGCTTCATCATCAACACTAAACGCTGTATTTTATTAGCGCTGTTTGCTATGGCTATATACTGTACTATTGTTTATTTATTGTATACTTGTTTCAAAACAGTTTTATATTTAAACTAGTTTATAAAACCGGTAACACTTTATAATAACTGGACATGAATAATCATGTACTAATAACTGAATTGACGTTCATATTTTCGATGTTTCATAAGTTCATGTTGAAGTAACTATTAATTTAGGTATTAGTACATGATAATTCATGTCCTGTTATTGTAAAGTGTGTGTGTGTGTGTCAGGGTGCAGAGGTTGAAGCAGATGGTCACAGTCTGCTGAGTGTGAGTGTCTACAGGAAGCGAGTGAGTGAAAGCAGAGATGTGTGTGTGTGTGTGTGTGTGTGTGTGTGTGTGTGTGTGCGTGTGTGTGTGTGTGTGTGTGTGTGTGTGTGTGAGTGAAAGCAGAGATGACTGCTGCTCTACACACACTAACAAGGGCCGTGTTTCATGCTGTTCTTCACTAGTCGCCGTCAGAGAGGTGTGTGTAAGTGATCCTGATCCAGTGCTCGACTCGTTCTCCTGGTTCTGGTGCCGAAGCCTCGTCCGAGTCTAAGATTTACTAACAGCTTCTCAGCGCAAACACTGCTTGGGTGTTAAAAAGCGGTCAGTGTTTACTAACGACACACATGTAAAACTAGCGCTGAAAGGCAGGGTTATTTCTGCGGCTGATCTCACGAGTTTATGGAGGATAAATCCCATAAATATGGTGTTTGCCATTATTTAACGCCCCAAAAAAAGCATGTTTTTAAACCCTATGCTAATTTCTTGGATTGTGTTGGTCATTGTGGAAATGATCCGATCGTGACTCACACTGGATCTGAATCTGAATTCAGTTCAATGATATTCAGCACCACCAAAACCATCATTGATTTTGACTAATTATGCCTGTTTATTTTCTGATATGTGCAAGAAAATCTCAACCAGTAGACATTAAACTGAAAAATTAATATATAAACCATAATGAACAAACAGAATTAAAAATGTGGGGAATAAAAAATAATTTTCTAAAACTTTACTTCCACCATTTCGGGAAAGAATTGTCATAGCCTTATTTAATTAAAAGCAAAAACCTGAAAAATGAAAACATACAACACCGCTTTAGAATAATAAATAAATAAAAAAATTCACAGGGCACTATTATTGTTACCATTTTAATAATTCACTACATTATTAAAGTTTTATGAATTTAATTGATTAGACATCATTTTTGATTATTACAATTTAATTAAACCATTTAAAATCCAGAAAAATCATGGAATTTGAGAAAATAAATGAAAGTCTGTAAAAACAAAAACTGATTTCACACTTTTGATTATTTTAATTCTCGATATATTAAAGGAATTCACTTCTCATCATGAAAGGAAAAGAGAGGATTATGAGAAACAAGCTGCCGTTTATTACTGATGGAATGATTGTGGAAATATGAAGCACAACATCTGGAGATGATCAGAAACTGAACTCGTTCCTCCATAATTATTTTCCCAATAAAGCGAGTGTTTATCCCTGAAGCGGCGCAGAGATCGCCTCGCCTCGCATGTGAAGATCTGTGGATCTGGGACTGTGGACTACAACTCTGCGTTCACATCTTTTGCTTTCTGCTTTTCACACACAATTAAGTTTCCCTTTGTAAATGAACTCATGATGAGACGGCCGGGAGATTTGGGAATTTTCATTGGGAAAGTCTGATGTGTTTGTTGAGCTCTCTCACCGATGTGTGTGTGTGTGTGTGTGTGTGTACATTATCCCTCACTTTAAAAAGTGAAATCCTAATCAGCCACCACTTTAAAGCAGGATCAGTGTTCTGACTCGACCAATGGCGTTCGTGTGGGGGCGGGACTACCTGTGTGTGTGTGTGTGTGATAGATGTTGTGTGATGTTGTGTGATGAATATTGATGGATCCTCGGGTTATGCGTTTCATGAGTTGTGTGTTGCTTTGAGTTATTACGAGCGAGTGGATGAAGAAACACGTTCAGACTGAGACATCACACATCGTCTCAAGGCAGCTTTATAGAAAATGTCCATATAATTTACAGTGATCTGTATCTGAGTTATGCATTTCAGAAATGTACAAATACATCACAGCTAGCGAAAAATGTATTAAAGCATGTAGTAGTTGAATGCAGAAACGACGAGCTCATTGAAGTAATGAATACGTGTGTGTTAACAAACGAGTTGAATCAAACGAAGCCCTCACACTGTAACGCTTCAGTGTCCCGTTGCTGGACCAACAAAAGCCCCTAAATCCCCCATCTGGCGTAACTGGAGTGCGCGTGTCGTAACAGCTCACGTGACCCCCGACCTCTGACCCCCCGCGACCCCTGCACCTGGAACACGGGTTTATGTTTTTGCCGGCAGACCAACTCTCCCGAAGAGCCTGAATGAGAAAGTGCTGTGGAGACGACGGTCTGTAATCCCAGAATTCCCTGCTCCTCACGACTTGCGGATCTTTATGGCACGAGATTTATGGTATTTATTTAAGAATCAGTGATCAGAATCAGCCTGGGAATGTTGAATCAATTATAATCTGTCACTCACATGAGCTCAGCCAATAGCAAACCACAACCAACCCATCAAATCCCCACTTAATCAAGCCCCGCCCACATTTCTTCTTGCTGTTTCTCTTGGATATACGTCACAATAAGCTTGTTTAGGGATATGTGAACACAGTGTTTTATATAGTGGAGTGGCACGGTGTCATTTCTTTATTCTCATGGGTTGATGTCCATCACTGCC